>NW_027500989.1:0-53528 GCF_021521415.1 Bidens hawaiensis | reverse complement strand
AAAGCTTTGCTGTCTCTAAGTATATCTGTTAGTGATTAACGCTGTTGTTTCATTTCATGTATTTTTTTTTATTTTTATGTATTTTTTTGGATTTATTTTTTTTTTTAATTTTATTTCGGTTGCAGTTTAGAGAAACCTGTGTCGTCTTTAATTAATTAATTATTATTATGTTGTTGTATTTTTTTTATTTAATTTTGTTTATTTTTTCATGTATATTTTGTAATTTTTTATTTTTTTAGTTTTTAAGTTTGATTTGGTTGCAGTTTTAGAGAAAGCTTTGTTGTCTCTAAGTATACCTGGTTGTGATTAACGCTGTTGTTGAATTTTATTTATTTATTTATTTTAATTTTTTTTAGTTTTTTAATTTGATTGCAGTTTAGAGAAAGCTATGTAGTCTCTAAGTATTAATTATTATATTTTTGTATTTTTTTTTATTTTTTGTTTAATTTTGTTTTTTTCTTGTAATTTCAGTAATTTTATACTATTAATTTTTTAGTTCTTCTTTTTAATTTACTTTGATTGCAGTTTGGAGAGAACTATGTTGTGCCTAGTATTAATTATTATATTGTTGTATTTATTTTGTATTGAATATTGTTTAATTATTTTTTTTTATTATTTCACTTTTAGTTTGATTGCAACTTAGAAAAGGCTATGTTGTTTCTACGTATTAAGTATTTTATTTCTGTATTTTTTTTATTTAACTTTGTTATTTTTTTCATGTATTTTTTGGAATTTTTTGTAATTTTTTTAGGTTTTTTTTTTGAAATTTTAATTTGATTGCAGTTTGAGAAAGCTATGTTGTCTCTGAATATTTATTATTATTATTATTATTTATTTATTAAAATTTTCAATTTGATTTGATTGCAGATTAGAGGAAGCTATGTCTTCTCTCAGCAGAGAGCTTGTGTTTTTAATTCTTCAGTTTCTAGATGAAGAGAAGTTCAAGGAGGACTGTTCATAGGTAGGGTTTAATATTATCTATTGAATTTCTGTTTTGTTTTCTTTCATTTTTGCAGATTTTGTTTGTTATAAGCGAATCACATGTGTTTTAAGGATGAGACCGGTACATTACTGGTACTAAAATTACAGACTGAATTTCTGGAAAAGTGGGAACTGTGCCAGTATGGTATCGTACTCGTTATGAAATGCGGGGTAGCGGTGCCGAAAATGCTATGATTGAATTTTTGGAAAACTGGGAACCGTACCGGTGTGGTACTGGTACTTGTTATGAAATGCCTGGGTACCGAAAATACCGATACCGAATTTCTGGAAAAGTGGGAACCGTACCGGTACGGTATTGGTATGGTACTAGTACTCATTATGAAATGCTGGTACTGGTACCGAAAATACTGATACCGAATTTTTGGAAAAGTGGAACTGTAGCGGTACGGTATCAGTTTGGTATTGTACCGGTACCCCCCATTACTTGGTACCAAATGATCATCCCTACCTGCTTTTGTGTAAGTTGTATTTAGTATTTATTTTTATTATTTTGTTGTGGAGGTTGGAGCAAGAATCTGGTTTTTTCTTCAATATGAGATACTTTGAAGAAATGGTGACAAATGGTGAATGGGATGAGGTGGAGAAGTATCTTTCTGGATTCACAAAGGTTGATGATAACAGATACTCAATGAAAATCTTCTTCGAGATACGAAAACAGAAGTATCTAGAAGCCCTAGACAAGTATGTGTTGATTCAAATTTTGTTCATACGTATACACACTTAGGCTATCTTTAGTCTGATTAATATTGAGGTTTCTTATAATCTGATTAATTTGCAGGAAGGATCGTTCTAAAGGGGTTGAGATTCTAGTGAAGGATTTGAAAGTGTTTTCTGCTTTCAATGAAGATCTGTTTAAAGAAATAACTCAGCTTTTGACTCTAGATAACTTCAGGTGTGTAAATTGTAATAGTTAATACTTAATACATAATACGTACGAGTTGTAAAAAGTTTAAAGTTTTGATATAAATACATGCATGCGTACAGGGACAATGAACAATTATCAAAATACGGAGACACGAAATCTGCTAGGACTATAATGCTGGGTGAGTTAAAGAAGTTGATTGAAGCAAATCCCCTGTTCCGTGACAAGTTAAACTTTCCTGGCTTAAAGAATTCAAGGCTTCGAACACTTATTAACCAAAGGTTCATATCTAGCTTTTGATTTCTGATTCAGTAACATGAGTTTATTTCAATATTAATATGTGAATACAAATTGTAGTTTGAATTGGCAACACCAGCTTTGTAAGAACCCGAAGCCGAACCCTGATATCAAAACACTATTTGTTGACCATTCGTGCGGGCAGTCACAGCCAAATGGTGCACGGGCCCCATCACCGGTTACTAATCCGTTAATGGGTTCTGTACCAAAGCCTGCAGGCTTTCCACCTCTAGGTGCTCATGGTGTAAGTGAAATTAGCCTTTTGTTTACAGTCAGTTTAAAGTTGTAACTGTAAAACTTAGTTTTTTAACCTAATTTGTACATTGTTATTTGTATTTTAAGCCTTTTCAGCCTGCACCTGCACCTATGCCATCGTCTCTTGCTGGTTGGATGGCAAATCCAGCCGTGCCTCATCCATCAGTTTCCACGGTTCCGATTGGTTTCACTCCGCCGAATAATGCCGGTATGTGTATTTTCATCTTGGTTAAATTCTTGATAAAAGTATTATAATAGAGAATAGGCTTGTAAAGGAACTGAACAAACACGAATGGAGCATGTTCGTTTGTTTTGACTTTAACCAAATAAAACGATCAAACACGTACAGTTAATGAACTTTTGTTTTCTTGTTTGTGTTAGTTCATCAAGAAACTGAACTTGTTCCTGTTTGATTTCGTTTTTGTTCGTGGGTACAAGTGACTAAACACAGACGAGCGAACGTATCAACATAATTGAGCTAAAACCAATTAAAAGTAATTGTGAACATAAATGTTTCATCATCATTAGTAAATCCCACCAATAGCAAAGCTATGGTAGGGTCTGAGGAGGGTAAGATGTAGACAGCCTTACCTCTACCCCGTAGGAATAGAGAGGCTGCTTCCGGTGAGACCCCCGGCTCGATAGTAGTTTTGCATCAAGCCTTGGACATAAGGCACATAGCACTCAACCACCGGGATACCAGCCAATTGGTTGCGTGTACCCTTGTCTTTCGGCTATCAACGCCACCACATGATGCCTGATTAACCTTCCGCCAATTTTAACGTTATTTTCACGAGATTAGTAAATAACGCCAAAATTAGTGCAATTTCACTTTTGCCCACATGAGGTTTCACACATATATACATTATATGCGTGCACCGCAAACAGGGCGGTGAACATAAATGTTTAGGCTTCAAAAATCATTAGAACTAGACGATATTTTAACGGGCCTAATACATTTGAATGATCATATTAAAGAACGTAAACGAACATAAATGAAGGGTTTCTTGTTTGTGTTAGTTCATCAAGAAACTGAACTTGTTCCTGTTTGATTTCGTTTATGTTCGTGGGTACAAGTGACTAAACACAGACGAGCGAACGTATCAACATAATTGAGCTAAAACCAATTAAAAGTAATTGTGAACATAAATGTTTAGGCTTCAAAAATCATTAGAACTAGACGATATTGTAATGGGCCTAATACATTTGAATGATCATATTAAAGAACGTAAACGAACATAAATGAGCGTAACAAGTAGACATAAATGAATGGAGACGTGTCATGTGTTCATGTTTGTTCATTTACCTAAACAAACAAAAACAATATGTTCGTGTTCGTTCATTTATTAAATAAACGAATGGTTCACAAATGGTCACGTTCAGTTTGTTTACAAGCCTAATAGAGAGTGCAATGTTTCTGAATATGATTTGCTGTTTTTTTTGTTTTATATCATATTGAAGCTATGCTAAAGCGACCTAGGACTCCTCCTACCAACAATCCAGCTGTGGATTATCAAACAGCTGATTCTGAACACTCGTTAAAGAGAACACACACATTTGGGATATCTGATGAAGTATGGCATACTTTTCCCTATGTTATTTCTTTATATAAGGATCCTCTGAAACACTTTTAGAAACTATATGCTGATGCATGTATGATGTTCTTAGCAGGTCAATCATATGCCTGTAAATATGTTACCTGTTGGTTATATGGGTCAAAGTCAAAGTCTAAGTCAAAGTCATGGTCAAAGCTCTTACTCTTCTGATGATTTGCCTAAAACCGTGGTGATGACTCTAAATCAGGGGTCTGTAGTCAAAAGTATGGAATTTCATCCGATACAGCAAGTTCTGCTTCTTGGTAAGTGCTTGGTTCCCATTAACATTACATTTCAAACATTATTAATGCTAGAAATTGGTAAAATAATATTATTTTATATTTTCCTTTATTGATATTAGTTGGAACTAGCAATGGTGACATCATGATATGGGAAGTAGCTAGCAGGGAGAAACTTGCTCACAAGAATTTCAAGATTTGGGATATTAGTGTTCTTACAATGCCTTTGCAGGTTTGTATCCAAACATTAGTCTTTTTTTAACTTATTATTTTGTTGAAAAATGTCTCCTTTGTAACAATATAGGGTATTTTTGGGCTAAGTAGTCAATTTGACTTGTGACTTGTGTTTGTAATAGGCATCCTTGACCAACGACAATACTGCAATTATAAATCGTGTAACATGGAGCCCCGATGGATCACTATTTGGTAATATTAATAAGTTACCTTTCTTCAATAATAATTCTCTCTTAAAATATAACCTAATCGGTATTTTTTCTTTCATATAGGTGTTGCATTCTCAAAACATATTGTGCAGATATACTCATATCATGGTGCTGATGATCTCAGAAACCATTTGGAGGTTTGTCTTGTTTGATATCTAGGTTCATCTTTTCTTGTTTAAGTAGTGACAGGTGGCGTTTCTTATATTTAACCACTTTATTTGTTATGGTTGTATAGATTGAGGCTCATGGTGGCAGTGTTAATGATCTTGCTTTCTCTCACCCGAACAAACAACTTTGCATTGTGACATGTGGCGAGGATAGATTAATAAAGGTTTGTTTCGTTACTTTTTGACTCGGTGTTTCTATTTTCGTTAAAATCTTTTATTTATTTATATATAATTTTAATTCTTTTATTATAGGTGTGGGATGCAGTAACAGGGGCAAAACAGTTTACATTTGAGGGTCATGAAGCACCAGTGTATTCTATATGTCCACATGTCAAGGAAACTATTCAGGTAAAAATTGCCTCTAATTTGTTATAAACACTGTGCAACTGCCAATTTGTTTATTTTTTATTTTATGTGTACCAGTTTATCTTCTCTACATCAACCGATGGGAAAATAAAGGCTTGGTTGTATGACAATATGGGTTCCAGGGTGGACTACGATGCACCAGGCCATTCATCCACCGCGATGGCATATAGCGCCGATGGAACAAGGTTAAAAATTTGATATTTCTTTTTCAACTTTTTATTTATTTATTGATGTTTTGTGTGAAAAATTCAACTCGTTTACTTTCAAATTGGTCATTGGTTGATACATTCACAAACGAATAATATAAAAAGGGGAGAATTACATATATGCCCTTCTAAACTTCACTAATTGCATGTTTACCCAACCCAAATCTGAAATTGTATATATCCTCTTGTTGCCCATTTTGATTTATATTATTAAAATAAGTTATATAATGAGTGTTTAAATCTTATTTTACTAAAACTTTAAAATTTCTCATATTTACGTATTTACTCATTTTTAACTAGTTTTCATTTGATGATTGTCACCCGTATTTTTTACGAGTGTCGGAAGAGTAGATTATTCAGACGAAAGAAAATAATTAAAAAACGCAAAAAGAAAAACTTAGTAAAAAAGAAAAAAAATATTTTGCGAAACATTAAAAAAAAGAGTAAACATGAAAATTTGGGAAACTTTGAACTTTTAGGAAAGAGGGTAAAATAGTCATTCTGTAATTTATTTATTATTAAACAAATCAAAATGAGTAAATTTGATATATTTTTGTAATGAGATATATGCAATTGCCCCTATAAAAGACTGGCTTAAAACTATATGTTTTGTTATGATATTTGGCATCTAATATACATATCTAATGTTGTTTGCATAATCAATAGGTTATTCTCATGTGGAACAAGTAAAGATGGAGATTCTTACATTGTTGAATGGAATGAAAGTGAAGGAGCTGTGAAACGTACTTATATCGGGCTCGGTAAACGATCTGTTGAAGTTGTGCGGTTTGATACTACAAAGAATCGGTTTCTTGCTGCCGGTGATGAATTTATGGTTAAATTCTGGGATATGGATAATGTTAACTTATTGACAACAACTGATGCTGATGGTGGTTTACCGGTACTCATCGGATTCTTACATTTAGATATATAACTGAGTTTTCATAATTGGTGGCCATGAACAGTTGACTTATTGTTCAAAATGGGTAAAAAAAATTTCGGTTCAAAAAGTCATGTTAGGCTGGGTTTGAAATCAATGTAAAACTGAACTAGGCTATAAATATGTTTAGAAAAGCTATATTTAGGGGTGGCAAACGAGACTGAGCCTACCCAGAGCTCGACTAGGCTTGTGTTCGGCTTGCTTTGAAATATTTTAGGTTTTGTGCTCTTTTTCTAAAACGCGAGCATGACCCATGAGTCGTTTTTTCAATCTTGAGCTCAGCTCGTTTATTATTTTATAGTTTATTTATTTACATTTTCAACTTTTTTAAATTATAATTTTTATATATAGCATAATATATGATATAGTTATCAAAATTTAATATATAATAAAAACTATTATATAAATGTAGATTTAATACATCAAATAAAAATTATATAAATAATAGGCTTGCGAGCCAGCTTGAGTTAGATAAGTGAAACTCGGGTTCGTGCTCGTTTATTAAAGCGAGCACGACCCATGAGTTTGTTTTTTCAAGCTTGAGCTCAGCTCGTTTATTATTTTATAGTTTATTTATTTACATTTTCAGCTTTTTTAAATTGTGATTTTTATATATAGCATAATATATTATATAGTTATCATAATTTGATATATAATAAAAACTATTATAAAAATTTAATACGTCAAATAAAAATTATATAAATAATAGGCTTGCGAGACAGCTTGAGTTAGATAAGTGAAACTCGCATTAATGCTCGTTTGTTAAACAAGCTTGTTTTAAGGCCGATCCTCAGGGTTGAGCTCGGTTTGAGTTTTTAACAAGCCGATCTCGAGTAGCACACTTTGAGCTTTTAACAAGCTGACCTTGAGTATTACACGAGCAGGGAATGGCTCGTTTACACCCATGGCTTTATTTAAAAATCCGAACTTTTTGTTAGTGATAAAAAATTGCTCAAATCGACCGGTTAACAGGTAAACGGGCTGAAATCACCAGCTGTACTCTACTTATTTGTTGGTTCTTGATGTGTTTGCAGGCTTCTCCTTGTATAAGATTCAACAAAGAAGGTGTTCTGTTGGCTGTATCCACAAACGAAAACGGGATCAAGATTCTTGCTAATCAAGATGGACTTAGGTTACTAAGAACAATGGAAAGTCGACCTTTTGACCCTTCAAGGGTCACTCTGCATCTATTGTGAAGGTAATTTGGTTTTTAATATTATGCTTTAAAATTGTCTTTATATAAATTTTCATGGCGTCTTAATGAAATGGTTGATACATATACAGCCCCAAATGATGACCATGTTTGGTGCTGCTGCTAATTCACCTGTGGGACCCAGCATTATGGATAGGGTTACACCTATGCCTCCAATGGTGGTTATGGTTAGCATTTTATTTTCTGATTTTTTGATAATTAGTATGAACAGATTGCTAGGCCTGTAAACGAATCGAATGGACACGAACTGGGGTGTGCTCACTCGTTTATTTGAATTTAACCGCACACGAACAAATTTCTTTTGCAAGTTTGTTTGGTAAGAAAATGAACATTTTCGTTTGTTAAAAATCTAAACGAACGTGAATGAACTCAAATAAATGTAAACTAACATAATTGAACAAACATAAACAAAAGTTCATGAATGTAACTTAAAATTGAAGTTAAAATATATAAGCATAACATGAATATATATATAATTTTTTATGTACTTAGTGTTAATTAATATTTAACCTAACATAAACGAACATTCACGAACGAAACATGTGTTCATGCTCGTTTAATCAGATGAAACAAATTTTTGTTCATGTTCCTTCACCCGTTTATTCAATAAGCGAACAAACATAAATAAGCTCAAATAGTTTAATCAAATGAACACAGTTTTTGTTCATGTTGTTTTTGTTTATTAAATAAATGAACTTTCTGCTGAACGATTTCAGTCCAATTCACTAAACGTTGTGTTTGTTTACCGGCTATAAATTACCATTTTTAGATAATTTATATTTAGTGGTCATGACTCATGGTGTAAATTTTGTAGAATGGTGACAATCGGGGCCCGATTGATGTAAAGCCCAGAATTGTAGATGAGGCTGTGGAAAAATCTAGAATATGGAAGTTAACCGAAATAACTGAACCGTCACAGTGTCGGTCTTTAAGGCTCCCTGATAGTACATCTTCACCAATGAGGGTATCATTTTCATTTCAGTTTTAATACTGTTGTCACTATTTTTTGCTTTAAACTGGTTTGACTTTTTTTGGCTTTTGGTCAACGCGGTACATGTACAGGTTTCAAGATTGATATACACAAACTCGGGACTTGCTATATTGGCTTTAGCAGCTAATGCGGTTCATAAACTATGGAAATGGCCAAGAAATGACCGCAGCTCAACTGGGAAGGTACTAAAATTTATTTTTAAATAGTATTTGTATGCCGAAGCAAGAAATCACATAAATACAATAATATCAACAAAGATGATTTGGTCTTATGCTATTACTAGTAAACGAGTTTTACCCGTTGGCCAAAAACCATAAAGACAAATACTGATATTGCTCTTGATAATACTTACACCCGTGCCCATGTTGTAAAGGATGTTGACACATGTTTTACATCAACCGAAATCCATAAAAACGAATACTAATACCAGTCCTGATAATACCAACACTCAGGTACTTACGTTGTTTGATCGGTATCAGTTCGGGTTCTCACGGTACTGGTACGATAACGACACTTGGTATAGTTTACGATACTAAAAAATGCATTATTTGAACCCAAAAAATGAACAGCGTTTTTGTGAGTTTAACTGCTATTTGCTTTTTATATGTATATATAATCACATTATATATACATAGCTTTGCTATTGGTGGGATATACTGAGTATGATGATGATGATGATGATGATATCACATTATAATTTTCAATTCCAAACCTTTATTTACAAACCAAACAGGTGCCAACTTGGATTCACTTCTATATTTCTTAAATTTGTGTTCTGACATGTTTTCAATTACTTTATTTAGGCTACTGCTAATGTGATACCTCAACTATGGCAACCAGCAAGCGGTATTTTGATGACTAACGATATTAGTGATACAAACCCTGAAGATGCCGTCCCATGCTTTGCATTGTCCAAGAATGACTCATATGTTATGTCTGCTTCTGGAGGCAAAATATCTTTGTTTAATATGATGACGTTTAAGGTTAGTTAACATTTTATATCCACGTTTATCGCACACATATATGACCATTATACCCTTTTGAAAATCATGCAGACTATGACTACATTCATGTCCCCACCACCAGCTGCAACGTTTTTGGCATTTCATCCACAAGATAATAATATTATTGCCATTGGAATGGAGGATTCTTCAATTCACATATACAATGTCCGAGTTGATGAGGTTGTTTATTAGATCTTTTATTCAAGAGTATTGAAAAAGTCAACTCTGTAGTCAACATACAAAGTGATGTTTTTGTTGTTTATATGAATAGGTTAAAACGAAGCTGAAAGGCCATCATAAACGGATAACTGGATTGGCTTTCTCCAATGTGCTTAATGTTCTAGTATCTTCTGGTGCTGATTCTCAGGTAATTTGGTTTGTTCATATTTTTAGTTAACGGGCTGTTTAGTTTTTCATAGGCCTGTAAACGAAATAGCGAACAAGGGTGGTGCATGTTCGTGCTCGTTTGTTTAACTTTAACTGAACAAACAATCGAACACAAATAGCTAGACGAACGAGGTTATCTTGTTCATGTACGTTCGTTAAAAAAGCGAACGTGTTCGTGTTCGTTTGCGTTCGTTCGTTGAACTTTAACCGAACAAACAATTGGACACGAACAACTAGACGAACATGGTTATCTTGTCTGTGTTTGTTCACTAAATGTGTTCGCGTTTGTTTTTGTTTGTTTTTGTTTGTTCACTAAATGTGTTCGGACAAACGATTGGAAACGAACAACTAAATGAGCAGGGTTATCTTGTATGCGTTCGTTCATTAAAAATTGAGTGTGCTCATGTTCATTTATGTGTTTAACTTTTATCGAACAAGCAATCGGACACGAACAACTAAACTAATAAATGTGTTTACGCTCGTTTAGGTTTATTTGTTAACAATATAAACGAACAGTTTATGAACGTAAACGAACGAATATAACTAAACATAGATAAACGACCAAAAGCTAAAACCAATAAAATGTGAACGTGAACAACAATGTGTTGTGCTTAAATAGTTATTAAAACTAGACTAAAGTGTTATGTGCCTAAAGATTTAAATGAATATATTAGCGGATGTAAAAGAGCGTACTTAAACAAACGTAACGTAAAGAACATAAATCAATGCAAATGAACGAAAATAAGCCAATTTAAATGAACGAACATGACATGTGTTTGCTTGTTTAATTAAATGAACAAAAGCTGAATAACTTTTGTTCACGTTTGTGTTTGTAAACATATTTGACAGACAATAATCATCCTCATAATAAGAGAGCTTTTTTCTGTATGCAGTTGTGTGTTTGGAACACAAACGGATGGGAAAAACAAACAAGTAAACCTCTGCAAATTCCAGCAGGGCGTGTGGTAGGTCCCCTTGCTGACACGCGTGTGCAATTTCACCAAGACCAAACACATTTGCTAGCTGTACATGAAACTCAGATAGCCGTTTATGAAGCACCTAAATTGGAGTCACCCAAACAGGTATCTTATTCACCAAGTATTCATATAGTTGCCCACTTTCAGAGAAAATTGTTCCGAGTTTCATTGGGTTCGGGTCAAAATGGGTTAGGTTGACCCAGATGCTTTTATAACTAAATCCATTAGTTACTGATGAATTGTGATGCATATTGTTGTGAAACAGTGGTTCCCACCAGAGTCAAGTGGATTGATTACCCATGCTACTTACTCGTGTGATAGCCAATCGATATTTGTGGGATTTGAGGATGCGAGTGTCGGTATTCTTACTTCATCAACACTGAGGTTGCGATGCCGGATTACTTCAAATGCTTATTTGCCAAGCAATCCAAAGTCGGTATTTGTTCATTTTATCATATTTGTTTTTCAGCCCTTCACATATTTTTAATTACTGTTAAAATTATGTTATGCAAATGATATTGTTGAGGTGGCAAAGGGAGAGGGTCGGTTTATAGGTCAACACGGGTACTTTTCGGATGTATTTTGACTGAAAACAATATATTTCCGAATTCCATACTTTTGACACGTTTGACCAGTTCGTATATTGATCGTCTGAAACTGCAATGTGTACCAAACTTATTTTTTTATTCTATAAGGTGTCAAATTGGGTGATCAGACGCAGAGGTGCATAAATCGGGTTTTAGGCCCAAAACGAGTCGGGTTGGGTCCAAAAAAGTTAAACCTGGTTTTTAGTAAATTGGTTGGGGATCCAACACGGTTTTTGGAGAATCAAATTTGACTGGTTTGAAGCTCGATGGCTTTGGGTCAAAGAAAGTCAAACTTGATTTTCGGTGAAACTGCTACGAGTTTCAACCTGGTTTTTGAGAAGGAAAAGAATGGGTTTGACCGGTTTGAAACTCTGTTGGGTTGGGCCAAAGAAAGTCAAGCCCGGTTTTGAGAAGGAAAGAATAAGGTTTGAGTTGGGTTAGGCAAAAGAAAGTCAAAACAATGTGTTTTGGTGAAACAGCTTCGGTTTCCAACCTGTTTTGAGAGGGAAAATGAGCGGGTTTTAACCGGGTTCAAATCGGTTTCAAAGTTTAGACTTTAGGGCTACGCCGTTCTCAAGTCTCAACCCTACAGTTTGGTTCAGGTTCAACCAAACCGTGCTCAGTTTCCAACCTGTTTTTTCTGTGTACCTCTAGTCCAACAGGTTGGATAATGGGCCAAAACAGGCTGCACAGGCCCGAAACATCTTTTTTCATATTTGTTTAAAAAAGTGTAACAAATATGTAATATTACAAATAATTACAAACCCTACAGTTTTACAATATTTATAATTTTATATAACTATTTCATAAATATTTTTGTGTCCTCTAATTTTATGAACCTTTTCAGTTTAAGGGTGCACCCACTTGTTATAGCTGCACACCCATCCGAACCAGATCAACTCGCATTGGGACTCAGTGACGGTGGCGTGTGTGTACTCGAACCACTGGAGTCAGAAGGCAAATGGGGCACATCACCTCCATCTCTAGAGAACGGTGGTGCGGGTCCAAGTAGTACAACTCCCGGTGCAGCAAGTACAACTGATCAAGCACAAAGGTAACTTACAAACTTTAGGTACATGGAGTGATAGGATGGGGATTTACAAGTTAGTTTTGACTCGACACCATAATTTAAGAAACGGTTTTTTAGAAATTGATATCGCTTCGCTGCTGTTTAGGCGTTAGGTTCCGGTAGTAGAAAAAAAGATTTGGTTTTATGGTGTAAAGTTTATCGACATGCAAACTGATGATTGTTTTATTTTTTTTCTTTTTATCTTTAGTTATAAAATTGGAAATGATGCAGGTCTTTGTTAATGGCCACATAGTTTTTCATCTTTTTTGTCTTTTTTTCTTTTGGGTTTTTTTTAATATCTTATGCTGGGTGGATTACAAAAGAAAAAAAAATGATTATTATAAAAAATTTATGTTTGAGATTCACGTTCGGTTTTCATGGCCGGTTTTTGGTCAAAATGGAATCCAAACGAATCAGCAGCGTCAGTTTTCTAAAGATACTTGAACGTGTCCAATTGGATCACGTTTATGTTTGTAGATAAGATATTCATGCTAGTTCTTGCTCCTGCATGAAAGTTTCATTTTAGGTAAGGATGACGAGACAATCGATACCAAGTACCAGACACGCCACAAAGAGTTTTGTGATCGAATACCGAGCCTTTTGATTTTTTGTTAAAGAAGAAAACTCTTATGAAAAACCGATATACAATGCTCTCATTTAAACTAGACATGGGATATAGATGGACTCAAATTCTAACTAACAATAATCTAAATTAACTAAATTTTCGGTTGGATCGGGTTTAAATTACAGCTCCATTAGTTAGTGAAATCAAATTCAATAGATATGAAATTTTAACAAATTAGCGCTGTTTTATTTTAGGAAAATTGGATTTTAATAATCCCAAATTTCTGTTATTGGCCGATAATAATCCAAACTTAATTTATTCCCACCAGTGGTCCCAAATTTAAAAAAGTTGGCTTTCAATGATCCTCGGTTAAAAAAACCTAATGGTGTTAAGTTTTTTCCAAATTTCAAACTGATTTTTTAGGCTTTTTGATTGAAAGGAGGATATGAGTCGATTAACATAAAACTTAGCTTGAAATGATGCTTCAAATGGCTTGATTAGTGTTTCAAATCGGGTGTTTTAACTTCAAATTAACAAAAATTAGGTTGTTTGGAGTATCGTTTCGAGCTAAATTTTACACCAATCGACTCGTATCCTCGTTCCGATCAAAAGCCCTAAAAAATTAGTTTGAAACTCAGAAAAAACATAACGTCGTTAGTTTTTTTTTAACGGAGAACCATTGAGAGCCAACTTTTTTAAGTTTAGGACCACTGGTGAGAATAAACTAAGTTGGGATTATTATCGGCCAATAACAGAAAGTTATTATTAAAATCCAATTTTCCTTTATTTTATTTATTTATTTGGTACTTTATACTCATTTATGGCCTCCAGATAAGCAATTTCCTTACCATCTTTGACAATTAACAAATAGAACAAAGGCCTGGTTAATAGGTTATTCGAAAAGAAACATGTCCTAGTCGATGATAGACATGCACAAATCAGTTATAGTCGATGATGCCACCATTCATAAGAAGCACAATGACGGTGTGAACTTTATCATCCATTCATAAGAAGCACAATGACGGTGTGAACTTGCAGCAACCATGACAGCCTTATGACCGTTTTCAAGTATAGTCACTTCCACATTTGTCCCTTGCGAGTATTGCTCTATGTAGTGACGAGGTTGAAAGTTATAGTCGATTGTGTCGGGTTGAAAGTATTAATTTTTTTTTGATCCGTTTGGGTCAGGTATGGTCATATAATGTAAAAATAAAACAAACAGATACAAGAATTCTTACGTACAAATACAAGCGTAATAAATATAGATTTAACGAGTTTGAACCCCAAATACCTTGGATATTATAAGGGTCCAATTCCCTACATACCTTGGATATTATAAGGGTCCAATTCCTACATACCTCGGAATTTATAAGAATCTGGCGTCCCACATACCTTGGATATTATAAGGGTCCAATCCCTACGTACCTTGGATATTATAAGGATCCAGTCCCTACATACCTCGGTAATTATTAAGGCCCGGTGCCCTCTAACATACCATACAACTCTACCTTCGTTATATTTCCTTTCTACTTCCTTCAATCATAACTAATATAACAACTGCGTGCATACTAGTTAATCAATCCATACAATTCACATTCATACGCAAACATCTATCTAATATACACTTACTATTTAAAGTAAGTGTATAATCTAACACATCGTAGTATGCACACAGCCCCGAAAACATAACACATAAAAAGGGGCTAGAACTCACCTGGAGTCGATTCCTCTCTGAATTAACAGTAATTCCCCTCCTCAACTGTGCTCGACTAACTGTTAATAATACACACATATTAATTTCCTTTACTTGTTTATTAATCATTTTCTTAAGTTAACGGGGTTAGCTTTTAAGTTAATAGAACCGACATGTAATCTTCTTTAAACCGTTCGTGTTAGTTAACTTTAATTTATTAACGAGTCGGCCTCATTAGTTTACATTCTCATCTATATTTATTATTTCATGTATATTCATTATTATATTGTTTTATTACTAGCTCACGTTCTCAACTTGCTTAAGCATTTCTGAACGGGTCACTCAAACCCTCGGGCTAGCATAAGGCGGTACACGGGTCGTTAGACGAGTCGGGTCTCGGGTTCGGGTTTCGTTTAAGTTCTAGTCTACTTACTTTCCTCTGATAATAATAATAATAATAATAATAATAATAATAATAATATAATAATAATTATTATTATTATTATTATTATTATTATTAACACCCACCAACCCCTTTTCTTACAAAACCCTACCCTCCCCCCTCACCCCACTCTTCTTTCCTCTGACACTTGCAACCGCCACCACCCCACCATCGCCGGCTCCTTCTCTGGCCACCATCGCCTTCCTACCTCCGTCTCTTCTACTCCTTCTCCTTACTCACTGCCACACCGTCGCCACCATTCCAGTATTTCCGGAATCACCACCACGGCTCAGAAGCATGAAGGTTCTCAACGATTCGCACGGGACGCGAATCCAAGCAATTCGCATAGAGAATTCGCACGGGATGCGAATCGAATCAAAGAAAGTCGCATAGAGAATTCGCACGGGACGCAAATCCGAACAACTCGCCTATCATGCGATTTGAGTCGTGTCGCACGAGGGCTTCTAGATCTAGTTCGCACATATCCATTCGAGTCGAGTTCCGTACTTGTTTTCAGATTGCCAAAGTCGGGTTTCATTTTAGTCTGCAACTCGACTGTTCGTGACTCAGATGTGATTCAGATCAGGGGAATGGGTTGGATACGAGGTTCATCAAGGCAGTTGTGATTCAGATCTGGGCTCGGGTTCTCTTGGCCGAGCAGTTTGGATTTGGGATTCGGGTCTCGATGAACCCGTCCGTACCAAGTTGTTATTATTATTTGTATCTAGTTTAACCGATGTTATTATTTATATTACTAAATTCCATTCAACCTCGTTTATATCAAGTTCGTTTATGCTGGCTCGACTTGGTTCGTTTGTGTTCGTCTTCAAGCTCGATTGTTAATTTGTTATTAATTCTAAGATAGACACGAGATGAGAAAGAAAACGAATATTAATTCTAAACATGCCTTGAATATTGATAAATAGATCTTGGACTGTAAGGCCCCGGTCCCGAGAGCTCTACTTTGCGTTGGAGTTACTCATAAGCACAGTTCTAAATATCAGAGTTAATTAAAACTTTTTGTGGAATTATAAAAGTCATCCATTCATACAAACCAACAAGTATTCATTTAAAACAAAGGAACATAAGTCTTAACGATAAACACAAATAACACGTGAATCTCCTTTCTTTCGATGCCCGGCTTCACTTTATTTCATTGCCACGTGCCTCCCCTCAAGCAACCTGCCGCATTCTACTCACATGCGTACATACCAAAAGTCAGCTACGCTGAGTGAGTTCTAGTTTAACAGTTATAGGATTATTCTTGCACGTTATTTCATTTACGTACAAATATTTCCCGGTATTATTCTTACATTATTCTTACATTTACTTACATAGCATACCACTATTCTTACATTCTTGCATAGATATTATAAGGGTCTGCCACCCTACTTCTTGCATATATATTATAAGGGTCTGCCACCCCTACTTCTTGCACATATATTATAAGGGTCTGCCACCCTACTTCTTTGCACAAATATTATAAGGGTCTGCCACCTTCTTGCACTGATATCATAGAGTCGACCACTCTATTCTTGCCTAGGTATTAGAAGGGCCTGTCACCCTGACTCTTACATTATATTCTTAATTGACTCTTTCAAACACATTTAGTTATCAACTAAACAAATACAAATTCTTACCACATTCTTTCATCCTTGCCTTATTTATTCATCTTCATCATGTGTAATTAAGTGTGTATATATATGTATATTCCTCTAATATTACAAGTATGCACACAGCCCCGAAAACATTTCAAGAGAAATGGGGCTAGAAACTCACATGGAGATGATTCCTCTCCGAGTTTATCAAAATTTCCTTCCTTAACTGAGCTCGGCTAACTGTGTAACAAGTCCCGAGTATCAATTATCTATTACTACTACTTCATACATCTACATTAATGAATCCTTCAACTAACAGGGGTCTGGGGGCAGTGCCCCTGGAAGCGGGGTCTAGGGGCGGCAGCCCCTAGCAGGGTCCAAGGGCAGAGCCTCTGGCTGGGGTCGAGTTGCCAGGTCAGCTTGGAAAAATTTTATTTTTGTTAATAGGCCCCTTATCAAAAATGCATCAGAAAATGAATCAGGTCATGTTTTACAACAATCTGAAAGAATTCGCATGGAAGAATTCCCTTCGCATTGACCATTCGCTTCGCATGGCATGTGATGCGATTCCTTTTTGTGTGAATAATCACCTTGTCTTCATCTTTACCATTTTAAAGCCATATTACTCTGTGACTCTTCCTTAGGACCCGATTCTACCCTTTTTTAATGGGGTCGAGTTGTCAGGTCAGCTTGGGAAAAATTTTATTTTTGTTAATAGGCCCCTTATAAAAAATGCATCAGAAAATGAATCAGGTCACGTTTTACAACAATCTGAAAGAATTCGCATGGAAGAATTCGCTTCGCATTGACCATTCGCTTCGCATGGCACGTGATGCGATTCCTTTTTGTGTGAATAATCTCCTTGTCTTCATTTTTACCATTTTAAAGCCATATTACTCTGTGACTCTTCCTTAGGACCCGATTCTACCTTTTTTATGGGTTTTGGGTTGTACCAACTTTGTATACTCGTGTTTTACATAGTCCGAACATCACCTCTTTGTCCTAAAACGAAACCGTTAACACTCGGCCCCAACAAGTTCATAGTCCGAACATCACCTCTTTCTTACTTCTTACAGCCTGATCTATCATTATATCACATTTCATGTCGAATCCAACCTTAAAAACTTAGCCTTTTTGCCAAACTCACCTTTTTGGTCTCGTGTTCGGATTTGGACCACTCGTGGATCTGGACGTGCTCTTTGTTGTTTGATGGTGTTTACACCCGAGATTCGTTCTTCCTTGGTTCGGATTTGGATCCGGGTAATAGAGAGAGAAAGAGTGTGTTCTTGAGTGTGTGTGTGTGTGTGTGTAAGGAGGAAAGAGGGAAAAATGGGAAAATGAGGAGTTGGTGGACAAGGTTGGGGTTTAAATACCCCACCCTATGGGCCTTGGGCCCATATCCATTTTCTCAAGCTCATTCATAAGTCCTAGGCCAATCACTCAATCTCTTTATACTAAACAAAATTAAATAACGACACACACAATAAGTACTGAAATTCTCTTTTATTTATAATAGGTTATTGACCCGTGCACAACACGGGCGGACATATAGAAATCGTCTAACAAACATATATAATTTTATATTATATTGTAATTTGTAATATGTTTTCTAGGATGATACATGATATTTAGTTGTAAATAATACTGGTGCGAAAGGAAATTATTGTCAAACATAAAGATAAACCAAAATAAAATATAAAGTACGTACAATGTTTAGAAACATAATTATAAGTTAAAAATTTAAAATTCATATAAACTAATAAGTGTGTGGTTAGCGTAAAGCAATGGCATGTGTCTACCATGAGTTCATATTCATATTCAACCAGCAATCAAAGAGACGGTTATTGACTAAGGCCTAATGGACTACATATTTAACCACTCATGAATTAAAATTTTGTTATAAACATCACACCTTATAGTTTATAAATAATCCATTTTCGTTACTCATGGTTTTTGTGAGTATAAAATTTTTTTTGTTAATTATCGAGGTGATCACTATATTGACTTCAATAAAATGTTTAATATTAATGATTTGGAAAATCATATACCATGGGTAATATAATTTTTAACACACAAAGAAGACAACAAAATGCAAATTTTATAAAAGTATGTTTTGAAAAATAAGATAATTAAAACAATTAAGTGTAACAAATTCAAAAAACATTTACTTTTCCAAACACCAGGTATGCTAAAGACTTAGATTTTGACATATTACCTTAGAATATAAAATACCAAATTATAAAGCAAACCATAATTTATACGATATATAAAAATCCAACACAAATCAAACCAAATTGGAAACATGAAGAAATTGTTATAGAAAACAAAACACAATAAAACTGAAAGGAAAAAAAAAGGTCTTCAAATGTTTCATTTATTTTAAGCCTCCAACGTCCATCACATATCAACCTTTGAGATGCCGAACATCACTTTTTCATCAACATTCACCGGGTTTGTTATTGGCCTTTAGACGCAATAACTTCAATATACGAACCTTGAGAAAACGATAATTCTTAAGCATATCCAACTCATTAAACATGGTTTTTTTGGCTCCATTGTATTGTTTGTAATAAAATAATAAGAACGCAAACAAAGTATTAAATTGATAATAATTAAAATATATGAACAATATCAATAATATGAATGAATGAAATAATTTGAGTAATACAAATGAATCTTACAAAGAAATGCGAAATTACAGAATTTGGTAGATGAAAAGACGTGGTGTGAAATTTCTTGTGTAAAACTGAAAGTATACAGAGAGGGGTAATAAGTTGGCAATAAATTTAAAAATGAATGTTATTTTCAATTTCGTTCAAGGTGATTAGTTGGCACATAAATTTGAAATTTGAAATTTGAAATATGCAACAAAAATAGGAAAGTTGAAACCTTGAGTTAATCTAGTTAATATTGTTATTAATAGTCAAAAGGTTTTTAATGTAAAAATGATTTCATAAAGTTGCAACAAAAATAGTAGAGTTGAAACCTATAATTTATGTAATTATTGTTATTAATAGTCGAACATTTTTTTTAAATTTTAAAGGTAGATTCGATTAACTTGAATCGATGATCCGGGTTATTAAAAAGAGATGCATGTCGTCCAGAAAATATAATTATTTAGTTTTGAATTATTTAATTATCAGTATATTATAATATGGTTTAGTATATACGAAAATTATAACAATAAAGCAAAAGAAACGTGCCAAGTGTCTAAAAAAAGATGTTAGTTTAATAGTATAGATAGATTCCTTCTTTACTTTCTCTGTCCAAATCAGGACAACTACTAATAAGTAATATTTTAGAATAATAAAAAAGGCAAACATAAAAGAACTAACTACAATTAGTAATGTCAATATAAACATGTTTATGCTTGATTATAAAAGGGTGTTGACATTTTGACTGTAGTGTGTGCTACTTGTTATCTCCTGAAAGAATACAAAGCATATATATATAATTTTATAAGTTATAAGGGTGTTAATAATGTTACTTTTATTTGTGGCTAGATCAAACAGTGCTACAGAAGTGATACCATTATAAAAGTGGCCCGTTTTGAGCCGAACCAAACAAATATTTTTTTTAAATTGGCTCGTTTTGACCCGAACCAAACTGATATGTTTTTTTACATAAATGACCTGTTTTGAGCCATTTATTTGGCATAATTAAAATGGCTTTCGTATCTGACATGATTCATGTCAATCCATTTTCACAACCATCAAAACTGCATAACTAAATACTCTAATAATTAGCTAAAAAAAGGTGAAGTAATTATAAGAATTAAACCTCTGATTTTATGTAAATATGGTCTATGATGAAACAAAATTCCTCCACACTTGGTAGAATGATTCTTCATATTTCCTTCAAACAACAAAATTAGTAAATTTGTCATAGTTAATTGAAGGAAAAAAATTGTTCAAGGTTACAAAGCAATTAGCATACATGTGATGAAGTTTTTGTGACTTCTTCTATTTGTTCTTTGAATCTACATCAACATCATAAGAAGAAAAATGTTCTTGATTTTACTCCATTCACCCTTCAATCTCTGTTTTTAGCATATAGTATTATGAGAATAAACTCAGAAAAAATAAATAAAACCCAATTCATATAAAATCAAATAATGAAGCCCTAGAAGCAAAGAGATACGGATGATGACATAAACATCAGCAGAGGGTGGGTGTGAGAGATTATAGTAGAGATGAATAACCCATGAACGAGAATCAAACAACAAAAAAATACCATAAAGAAAACATACCGAAATCGATCATGAATAGTTGATGAAAAGAGATCGACTGTAAATTGGGTTACAATCAATTAACACATAGATTGTATGAAATCTTAGATGATCATTTGATGTTTGTAGAAAGGGCGGATTTGGTGTTTGTAACGATGGGAGAATTGAACAAAAAATGAAGGTGCTGAAGAATGAAACGGACAAATTGATATCATGGTAATTGAATGCGTTTTAATTTATTTTTGATTTATTTTATTATCAAGAAATTCTAAAATTGCATTATATATATGGAAGCTAGTCAAATAGACCAATAAAAAGACGCCATGTGTCCAAAAAAGGATGTTGTTTTAATAGTATTATAGATTAATAATTTACGGATGTTTCAAGTCTACCATCCTTAAAAGAGGTTTCGTCCCCGAAAACCTAACAGATCTGGGTAAAGCTTGCGAATCTCTTCTTCCACTTCCCAAGTAGCATCCGATCATCCGATCCCTTACGGTGCTTCAATATTACTTTTACTAGATGAATAACTTTACGACGAAGCTGTTTTTCCTTGCGGTCAACTATCTCAATTGGCTGCTCAACGTAATTCAGCTGCTCGTCTACCTCAATGTCTAGAAGAGGTACGTGAGACGTATCATCAACTAGGCATTTTCTCATATGGGAAAGATGGAAGGTAGAATGGATCCCTTCCAGTTCCTCAGGTAGATTCAACTTATAAGCCACTTCTCCCACGCGAGCTAGAATCCTGAACGGTCCGATGTACCTCGAACCCAGCTTCCCTCTTTTTCTGAAACTAATAATCCCCTTCCAAGGAGAAACCTTAAGCATCACGTGGTCCCCAACTTTAAACTCAATCGGTCCTCGTCGCTTATCGGAATATGCCTTCTGACAGTCTTGAGCAGCTTTCATTCTTGCCTTGATCTGATCAAATCTTGAAGAGGTTTCCTGCATAACTTCCAGGCTACCAATCTCCTTCTGACCAATTTTTCCCCAACAAACAGGAGTTCTACAACGTCTACCATATAACATCTCAAAAGGAGGCATACCAATACTCGAATGGTAGCTTTTGTTGTAAGAGAATTCTGCCAAGTGCAAATGATCGTCCCAGCTTCCTCCAAAGTCTAACACATAAGCACGTAGCATATCCTCAAGGGTTTGGATAGTCCTTTCAGACTGCCCATATGTTTGAGGATGATACGCCGTGCTGATGTTCAATCTTGTTCCCATTGCTTTGTGTAACTTCTTCCAGAATCTTGAAGTAAAGCGAGTATCTCTGTCGGACACAATCGATAACGACACCCCATGCTTTGCAACCACTTCCTTAACGAACACATTTGCTAACGCTTATGACGAGATAGCCTCTCGTATATGCAGAAAGTGAGAAATCCATGGTGATTCTTAGCTGTACGCGATAGCTTAGTTATGAAATCCATGGTGATGTGTTCCCATTTCTATTCGGGTATCTCCAAAGGCTGTATCTTTCCATACGGTTTCTGGTGCTCTTCCTTGACTTGCAAGCAAGTTAAGCACTTACTGACATAATCTACTACTTCGTTTTTCATGCTCGGCCACCAATAGTCTTTCTTCAGGTCTTGATAAATCTTGGTAGATCCTGGATGAATCAAATATCGAGACTTATGAGCCTCATCTAGGACACGTCCTCTAAGATTCCCATGTCGAGGAATCCACATCCGATCAAATCTGGTCTTTACACCATATGTGTTATCTGCCAACTCGTTCTGTTGCCCAAAGATTCTTTCCTTTTTCATTAACCCTTCATCTACAAGCACCTCTGACTGCACCTTGCTGATCTCTTGGAAGAAATCTGAATTGATGATCAACTTATAAGACTTGACCGTTGCGATAACTTCTGCGTTCTTCCGGCTTAAGGCGTCAGCGACTACGTTAGCCTTTCCAGGATAATACTTAATGTCACAGCTTGGTTTGTGAAACATGCTTGGTTTGTGATATAGGACCTGTAACTAGCTTATGTAGAAGTACAAGAATCCGACAATTGGGTTAAGAAAGCGAAAGTGGGCGAAAACCGCAAAGGTAATGCCGAAATGCTCGATTACGGGCTGTTTAGGTTAAGATTGTGATGTGCATATTGTTAGGTCATAACAATTTTCAGGGACATCAGGGGTAATATGATTTGGTTCCTGTTCAAATTTGGTAATTTTTCGAGCATCTGAGAATATTTGGCTAATTTATTACCGAATTGGGGTGTTTATTTGGGAAAAATAGTTAAAATGCTTCACAAATTATGAACTTTTGTGGGGAACTCAGAGTTGGTTTATTTTGATCAAATATGAAATTTGGGAACATTTGGAAAATCCTAGCATACATACATACTTGCGTATTTACATCATAAACATACAAACAAACGTACTTGTGAACGTACATACATACATACTTGCGTATTTACAAACTGTAATTGTTGTACGCACATCTGATTTATTGAAACTCGTGAAACTCACCAACTATTTGTAGTTGACCCGTTTTAACATGTTTTTCAGGTATACTAGATTCGGACTAGAAAGTCAATGTGCTACGTGTTTGACTTGCGATTAATGTTGGGTAAATTGATGCAAGTGTGCTAGTAAGGAGTAAAGCCGCTTAACGGGCTGAATTTTATTTTGTATCACCTAGTTGTAAACAAAGTTAGATCGATGTAAAATATTGTAAACTAGTTTGTATTATTCTTTATAAACAATGTGGTTGATACCAAAGGTGTCTGTTACATTTCCATTTTACGCTTCCGCAAATCGCTCAACAGGGTGTGACAGAAGTTGGTATCAGAGCCATTGGCTATATAGGATTAGGTTATCCCTTAGGATACCTTAAATATAACCGCAGGCTCGATTAACTCTGGGAAAATAAATAATAATATAATATTATATACTGATGGATGTCGAGATGAACTTGTAGGGCAAGTAAGTTATTATGGTCCGGAACATAATAACAGACATGCTTGTACAAGGTAATTCGGGGAGAAGTCGTGGAACGTACGGATAGGTAAATATGGCAACATATGTGCATAAAAGGTAATGCTGAGTATGTGTGTGTGTGTGTGTGTGTGTATGTATAGGGAGAGGATCAAAAGAAAACTAAACTTTAGAGAGAAAACTTAAAAACTCCTAAACAATTATTTTTAATTAAAAAAAAATATTTTCAAAATTCTGTTTTAGCCATTGTTCTTATATTTTCTTATATTTCATTCGAAAAAAATAAAAAAAATAAAAAAAACTGTTGTAATGCACATACGTATTACTGTGCGATACCGTTGTATTACACATGTGTATTACTATGTATTTTTGAGTTTAATAGTGTTTTATTGCATATATTCAATATTGTGTATTGTATATGTGTAGTAGTGTTGTATTATATGGAAAAAAATAATAATAAAATAAAAGTTGATGTGGTGTACATGTGAGTTAATGTTGTATTACACATACGTACTAATATGTATTCGATGTGTATATTAGTCTTATATTGCATATATACAATAGTGTGCATCAAATATGTGCAATAGTGTTGTATTCTATCCAATAAAAACACTTTTGCATATATGCAATGCACACTATTACACATGCGCACTGAACCGACGAGGTTACCGACAAGGTTTTTTTTGAACCAATAACAACATATAAGAATAATGGGAAAAAATAAACTACAAAAAAAAATTAAAAAAAAAGTTAAAAAATTTTTTTTAGGAGTTTTTAAGTTTTCTCTTTAAGAGGAGTTTTCACTAGATCCCACCCCTATATATATATATATATATATATATATATAAAACACGCATACGTGCTTATCTGGAACAAGGCGTACGAATATGTGTACCTACTGTACTATCGATAATACTAAGTCTCCGTGTAATGAATATTATATTCGATTATAATCAATATTAATTTAAAATTGTATTTTATTAAAATAATATTATGTTTTATCATAATTTATATTGTATCTAGTCATAACAAATAAAATATTTTATTTTGCCTTAAGAAATAATATTCTTTACTCTGATTATTGTTATCAAATTATTTTTATGACAAATTGTTGAACCGAAAGATGTCAAGATCGGTAGCCTCATATCGGATGAAGAACCGGTTCTACCCATAAGTGAGAATTCTGATAAAGCTTAATCGAGTCCAAATTGAATCTTATTGTATGATCGAACCACAAATCGAGTGTAAATTCAAGGTCTAGAAAGAAACTGTGAAGAGTGTGATCTACATACGTTCATCTGAAGGGAACACAACACTTTTCGATTCGGACCTAATCTTTATCCCATATACCAGTCTCTAATGATAAACTAAACTATTTTTTCTAGTCATCTTTTCCCTCCCGTTGTTCAAAAATAAACACTACTCCTAAGAAAATACAATTTATCAAATTACTAATATAATAACAATTCTATTGAATTTTCAATAATATAACAAACCGCAGCCACCTACATATATCATACATCAACTATAAAAATGATATTCTCTTATATCTCACCAGTACCACTGACCTTGATGAACCTCCAGAATTAATAAATTCATCAAATCATATATGCATAAGTATCCCTAACGACTCCCATATTGTTGCCACTCCGATCAGTTTATCATTAAGGAGAACATTCACGCTTGCAGACCGGTGATGTGTCTTGACTGAGAACATACTTACTCCCAATTAATAAATTATCACTTTTACTAAACCCAGCCCGCTTGTGTATACTGAATAACCTGATGAAAAAATATTCTGTAATTATACTAAATAACACCCAAAGGTTTGGGGAAGTATAGAAATGCCTCCCGATTATAACATACGGCTTAAACTCATAACGGAAAAATGTTTACTCATGGGAGAGGCATGACAAAACAACTACCCATTGGTGGGATTACATTGGAATAATTGTTGTGCAAGTTGTGAACTACTCATGATTATTATAATGTGTGCTCGGATAGACAAGGATAGTAAGATAATGTTGTGCATAGTTTCGATACTCCATGCAAGCATTTGGGAGTGTGCTATGCTGATATGGGAGATGAATTGGAGCTATTAGTTCAAACATTGACCCTTACCGGGTTAAACTTACTTGTCACGTGATGACAATTTTCGATACATACATGTAAACAATGGCCTTTTAGACTAAATCTATGTACTATCCTGGATATATGGATACATGATGTGGTGTGTGTAATACGTATCTTTTATTTGAATTACATGACTGTCAGCTAATGTGATTCCCTGCACAATGAGTTATAGGGAAAATTACTATTATGAGAAGTTTAGTTGTTTATCATTATAGAGTGGCCCCGAAGAAAACAAACACATGATTTGAGGCAGTTGTGGCAGAAATGATTGTTCGGAAACTGCAGATAGTAACTCTGGCAATCGCAGCGCGATTCGCTGTCGACATTAATACATCATTGAATACAAATCAAAGGCCAAGCACTATTACGGCAGCGAATATTATTTCGCCGCCCAATACTAATACACCTACAAATGTTATTTTCTTGATAAATACGAACATTGTCACGAATAATACTCTCCCACGGGACACTAGTGATACTGCCAATAACAATAATTTTCCCCACTAAATGCCATTGGCAACAAAAATCTTTTACCGAACATGAATACTAGTCGTAACAGCCGTGATCCTTCACGACGGGAATACTCGTTTAAACGATTTAAGTCGTGAAAACATGTAAATTTTAGTGGTACTAAAGAATCAAAGGAATTAGTAAAATGGATCGAGACGATAAAGTCTGTTATCCATACCAGTAGCTCCCATCAAATTGTATCGTTAATTTTGTTACTATTACACTACTTAGCCATGCCCTTGTGTGGGAGAAAGTGATAGTACGAATTCGGGAACAAAAGGCAATTGTCCACATGATCGGGCAATTGTCCACATGATCGGGATAAGACTTAAAACCTTTATATTGAAATATTTTGTCCAAGGAATGAAATCCAAAATGAAAGGGTGGGTCAACTGGAATGCACAAACCGTTCAAACGATCTGGTTTGACTAATACTATTGTTAGTAATCCGAAAGTAGAGACCTTAGTTAATCCAGTTAGCCACTTAACTTTTGAGAATACCGGGACGCAAGCCGGGGTGGTAACTTTGAATTCGGTCAGTAAAGGTGTGTTGAGAGTACCGGGAAATTATCTAGTACAAAATGAGCTAATCATGAAACAGGAGTACAAGAGCTACAACAATTTAAACGTGCGTACCCCACAACTCAAAATAATACGACAATTAACTCTAGTTCATAATTAAACATATACAATGAGCCTTTGCTAAAAGGTATGTCGAATAAAGGCATGTCATAAAAGCGGGAAGATTGGATACTATGCCTGTAGCCGTGAAACCATTATGAACACTGTAAACAAACCATTCTAACCTCATCACTTACAGTTATCCCAATCGTAACCAATTCGATCACAAACTATGACAAACCCTCATGTTTACCATGAGTATGGAAGTACGAAACGCTCCAAAAAGAACTGTCCTTGGTTAAACCAAGAACGAACATTGACGTCTAACTCGGCTAGAGGCCGTGATTAGTGATCAAACCCAATAAACACTACAAAACTGAAATGTGGTGAAGAGTACATTTGTAAATTTTGATTAATATGTTTCAGTCTCGTTAAATATAAGCAATGAGGGAATCTTATCCACACTAACTTCTTATCCCTGGAAAATGTACCGATTAGTGAACTAATAGATCCTTATGCTATAGACTTCATTAACGGTAAACCTAGAACTGTTAACCAAATACTCCAAAACTATCTTGTTATCCTAAACAACCAACCAATTTTATTGACATACTCCTGGTCTAGTTGGAAAGCATCGATGTAATTGTTAGTATAGACTGGTTAGCTAAATACAAGACGAAAATCGTATGTAATGAGACTAAATAGTTAAAATTCCTCTCTTGGATGATGAAGCAATTATGATACAAGGAGAGAAGTTTGGTGTAATATTACCTCTCGTATCTCATCTTAAAGTATTAAAGCGTTTACGCCAAGGGTGTATGACATTACTGTAAAATGTAACCATAAGAACCCCGACGAAACACATAGGAGATATCCCAGTAGTACTCGAATACTCCAATGTTTTTCCTGATGAACTACCCGGAATACCACTATCCGACAAGTTGAATTCCGAACCGACCTAATCCTAAGAACAACCCCTATTAACCAGGACACTTTATCGTCTGACACTCTCTGAAATGTAAGAACTAATTACACAGCTACAAGAATTACTAGATTAGGGCTTTATGGGACCTAGCTATCCCCTTTGGGAAGCACCTGTATTGTTGGTAAAGAAAAAGGATGGAGGCTTAGGATGTGTGTTGATTACCGGAGAACTAAACGAAGGTTAATATCAAAAACTAACATCCCCTCTCATGATTCGACGAATTGATCAATCAAACTCCAGGGAGTGAAGTACTTCTCGAAAATCGACCTCCGATCCGGCTATCTTCAAGTTAAGATCCAAGTGGAAGATGTTTCTAAATTGGTGTTTTGAGCTCGGTATGGTCACTATGAACCCTTAGTTATGCCTTTCGGACTGACTAATATACCTATAGTTATCATGAACTTTATGAACCGAGTTAATGAATCTTACCCCGCCAGACTCATTATAACGTTATTGATAACCTCCTGATATATTCGAAAACCAAGAAGAGACATGAATAACATTTACGAACAATCTTGGAGATGTTGGGGCAGTAGAAATGGTATACCAAGCTGTCTAAGTACGAATTATGGCTACAAGGAGTACGATTCTTAAAACACATTATTAGTTGACACAAAATTTACATATTCTCGAGCAAAACCGGTAAACACCAGAGTCACCAAGAGAAATTCGCCAAATTCTGGGATTAGCTGGGTATTGCCAGCGCTTATTGAAAACTTTCCCAGTATAGCCCAACCTTTAACCCTCCTAACCTAAAAATACCGAGTTTATGATTGGAGAGAAGAACAAGAAAGGGCTTTTCAATTGCTTTCAAATCCCTATTCAAAGTCTCCCAGAAGGGACTGATGAACTTATAATCTATTGTGATATATCCCAAAAAGATTTGGAATGTGTACTAACTCATAGAAACAAGGTTATAGCATATGCTTCCCGACAATCAAAAACGCACAAGAAAATTTTACTATCTTTAACCCGGAGTATGGGACGATTGTTTTTACATCTAATACATGAGCATGTTATTTATATGTCATTAAACGCACAAATGATAGGAATCGCAGAAGCTTATAACCTGTAATTGATCTGACAAAACTAGATATGGGATAAGGAAGACGAGTAGAATTGTGGAACAATTGTAATTATGAAAACCGATGCCTCAAGATGAAGGGATGAAATTAAACACTGGAAAGTATGGGCATTTGAAACAAGTGTTTAGACAAACCTTATCGGGCAAATTCATATCGCCCAAAAGAAAGCCATGTGAGCTTAACATTTAGAAAATGAAGACTTGCATGGGAATGAGCAGAACTTCGAAAGAAAAACCGATAAAAATCTATACCTCAAAAAAACTGAGTCTATATTCTAACTTTTGGTAAATTGTGTAACTTAATCATAGACAAAGCACATAAGTCCAAAGATTCTATTCATCCAGGTGCTGATAAGACGTACAAATATTTAAAGGAATATTATTGATGGTCCGAATGTATGAGTCGGGTTAGAATTGAGGCAGAATATCAAAGGCCCTCGGTAATGTTACAACAACCGAAAACACCCAGTGGAAGAGGGAACAGAGTACCATGAGCCTCGTAGCACCTTTTCATAATTCATCCTGGGAACACAATGTAGTTCGAGTCCTAATTGACCGGCTAGCTTAAATTACACACTCCCTCCCGAATTATAATAATTACATAACTGAAAGGCTCGCCTACCATTATATATTTATCTATTTCGATTACCTCAGACTGAGATAATCCATTCACCTATTAATTTCTATTAAATTTAAGAAACCGAATCGGTTTAAGCACGACCTGTCATCCCCAAATAAACGATCGATCTGGAAGAACTATAAAGACATTGGCGGAATTACATTGCAACTGTATATTAAATCTTGCAGGAAATTAAGGTTAACATTTCCCACTAGTATAATCCTCATATACTAATAGTTACCATGATATTATATGAGCGATACTATAACTGGTACGATATGAGCAAGAATATAAATCGTTACCGCAATAGGCTAAAAGTTAGCAACACTCAAAATGGAATCCAATTTGATTTCGGAAGCCACAGATAAAACTCGTAGAATTTAAAAACAAACTGAAAGCCGTATAAGACTGACAAAAGAAATATACTGATGTACATACTAACTTGTTAACCTTTGAAAGGTGTTATTTGAGTTGAGGAAATCGATAAGTTAACATCAATATATACGGAACTTTAACAGGTTATCTTGAAATTTAATCCCATAGCAAATCGACTAAAACCATGTTTAGTTTCGAGTTTTAGTCCTACTAATAATTTCCTCTATACCGAAACAAACAAGTGCTTTATTGACAAGGCGGAGATAATACCACTTGAAAACTTACTTATAACTAAACTTGGTAAAGAACCCGTATAAATAATGGACGGGAAATTCAAATAGTTATGATTCGTCAAAAATTTTATTAATCAAAGTTCGGTAAAATCCACAGCGGGGAACCAAATATATTTGAAAACGAAAACAAATACTCATGTTGGTCCCTAAGGAACGTATAATTGGCATATTGATTTCAGGGACGAAATTTCTTAACGGGGGAATAATGTGACAATTGAGACAAAACTAGGTACACCCTAATATACAGTTACCGATTTAACGCTTATTACACAACGAACGAATGATTAACCGAACGGATCTGGTTACGACCCAGATATCCTGAGGGGCCATCTATAAGTGATATACGTTTAAGATAAGCCAATATATCAATACTATGGCCTTAGTTCGATAGCAAAACAGTTAAACGAAAACATGCTCGTTTAACTACCCGCTATAGATTTAAACACGAAAGAGAGTTACAAAACAAGCATTGTATCATCCGTTTAAATGCTTCATAAATTATGAAATTTTGTGGGAAACTCAGAGTTGGTATATTTTGATCACATATGAAATTTGGGAGCATTTGGAAAAGCCTAAATAGGTTTTGTGCATTCGCGTTTATTTGAATTTTCATAGTCGTTTTTGGCTCAGAAATGATATTTGACAAGATTATTAGAGTTTAATATTTTTCCAGGTTGTTTTGGGATATATGCTGGTCACTCAGAAATTTTGGTAGAATTTTTAGCGATCGTTTGGTATAAACGGGTGATTTTCTGGCTAAATATAACAGATAAAATGAATTTTTATAAATTAATAAATTAGTAAATAATTCCATAAATATTTTTATAAGAATCTACATATTTTAATTGATAAGTGGCTAAATTTTCATAATTCAAGGATTCACGGATAATTAATTATGTTAATTTAAAGTTTAAACAAATTCAAATCTGATAAAAACCGACGAGTTCGTGATTAACGAACCCGTTGGAATATCAGGACATCAAGAGTGATCAGAAATGATATTTCTGTATTAATTAAGTAAAAACGAACTTTTTTATGTGAAACCCGGACAATTTGAATAGATTGTGCGCGTTTTTCTCAAATCAAACTGAATAAACGGAAACGAGCCCTATAGCGAATCCAGAACCCAATATGTGATCTTTCTTTATAACTTAATAATATTATCGACCAACACATTTACCCAAGCTTGCATCCCCATAACTGTTTTCTAAACGCATAAACGAACCACTTGGCCCAACTGGGAAAACGGTGAAACTGAGCCAAGTTCAGTTTTAAGTATTAGACATTGAACAACATCACAACATAAGCCTATTGACACTTTCTGCGCGTAACAGCTATACCCAGATTAGATACACAGCCCAGTTTAGTATTGAGATTATAATAATATTAAAATATTAATATTATTATAATATTAATTATAGGGACAAGTGAACGAGTCAAACGAACTACAAGCTGACGCTGTACTGATTCTCTATTAAACCGTGAGTTTCATGACCCCACTTTTAAACTGCTTTTACGAACTTTTGGGGTGAAAAACATGTTGATGCATATCTATATATATATATACTCTGAACTGTTTGATGATGGGAATTATCTAAGTGCTAAAACACAAAACTCCCCAGTAACATAGTGATTAACTTCGAGCCGGTGGCATGTGAATAGTACTATTGGTTTGACAAACCCAGGCGGGGCCAGCACGGTTTGCTGAGACATTATCCCGTTTGCACATGTCCATAATTATACAAACACGCTATGTAGTGTTAGGCATAGCTACTCGGGGCATGTTGTGGGCGGAAAGGGGGCCACAGTGGTTGATTGAGCGTGGGAAATGGAGGCACGCAGCACGAACAGTCAAGGCTTCACTGTAGCTTAGCATAATTACATCATAAACATACAAACAAACGTACTTGTGAACATACATACATACATACGTGCGTATTTATAAACTGCGATTGTTGTACACACATCTGATTTCTTGAAACTCATGAAACTCACCAACTATTTGTAGTTGACTCGTTTTAACATGTTTTTCCAGGTATACCAGATTCGGACTAGAAAGTCCATGTGCTACGTGTTTGACTTGCGATCAATGCTGGGTAAATTGATGCAAGTGTGCTAGTAAGGAGTAAAGCCGCTTAACGGGCTGTATTTAGTTTGTATCACCTAGTTGTAAACAAAGTTAGATCGATGTAAAATATTGTAAACTAGTTTGTATTGTTCTTTATAAACAATGTGGTTGATACCTGATGTGCTAAAAGTAGTTATATAAAAACATGCTAATCTAGACACTAAGTAATAAATTCTAGACTCTTAAACTTAACTAAACTACTAACCGGCAAGTGAACCAGTCGACTCTAGTACAGCTAAGTAAGTCCGGATATCGAACCCACGAGACTCTTTAAATTACGTTTACTAGCTAATTAGACTCGACTACAAAACACAACTTATTATTTATATTTGTTTAAGGGGTTTTTATTTAAAATACTAAATTAATATTATAATTAAAACTAATTAACAAAACAAGTAAATTAAATGAAAACAAAGTTTGTTATGAAAATAAGATGATGATGAGAAAACTACCTAGGCTAGACTCCCCTAAATTTTGGTAATGAATTGACTCGGGAAAATATTTAGTTATGGACTGGGATCGTAAAATAGACACTTAAAAGAAAAACCAGATAAGACCCCTGACCCTTCTCAAGAGAAAACCTATGGATTTCTAATAAGTTTTAACGCACACTAGTATTAAAAATCAAGTTCGCTTACGGTCACCCAATTGTTTACAATTTAGTTCCTTTATACGAAATCCTACCTTACAGCGCGGAAGTCAATGGCAGTTTAATATATCGAATTGATTCAATAGACAATACTTAAATAATCAAACCTAGACGGACTCCTTACGAAGAACTAAATCTAGCAAGATCAAATAATAAAGATCTATCGATAACCTAGCACCTTACAGCTATTTAGGTTAGCAGCACACTCAGGTTTATTTAATTAATAATTATTATTCCTATGATCTTATTCGAAATCAATCATAAAATAATCATAAACACAAAGTAGATGACCTAATAGCAACCTATCATAATGACAAACAAAAATCAAGGCAACTATGGAATAATAACAATTAATCAAACAATCTTAAATATCCATATGCATCAATTTAATATAAGCAAACCTTTTACTAAACCATAAAAACCAAAACACAAATAAATCCCAAATCAAAACACAACGTCAAAGTAGGTTCATCATAAGCCTAGGCAGTCTATAACGTTTAGCCTAGCATCTTAAAATAAAACAAAACAAAAATAAACGAAATCATGGCGAAAATAAATAAGAACGGAAGAATGAAGGCGATAAAACCCGGAGTCTTCGTCCTTGAACGATAAGCACTTCGCCAGCTGACTCCTCGACTCCAAAGCTGCCCGAAACTCGCCTCGGAACTCACCAAATTCGTCTGGAGCTTCAGGGTTATGATTAATGGTGAGTTTAGGGGTCTTTATATAGGCAACAGGGGACCAAAAATAGGTTAAGACGGTTAAACAGGGAACATTCTGGAAATCCGGACACAGCCACCACCCGCCGCGCCGCGCGACAAGCCCCTTCTCCTTGGCCGCGCGGCGCACCGGCCTAGGGGGCTGGTCCACCTCGTCTGGTCCGGTTCAATCCTAGTTCGGTCCGGTTCGTTTCCTGATGCGTTGGTTCTCCGGTTCGGCTTGTTTTTGCTAGTTTTTCGCCCTCTTTTCACTGGAATTAAAACCCGAAACCTACATTATTCAAATAAGTTAGTAGTATACAAATCTTAATAAAAACCAAACATAAACGATTAAAATATTAATTGAAATATACAAGGGATTAATATATATTTAGCCTTATATCAATACCAGAGATGTCTGTTACATTTCCGTTTTACGCTTCCGCAAATCGCTCAACGGGGTGTGACACTTCTCGTCTTTCAACACTTCAAACACTTCTTTCAGCTGCTTGGCGTGGCCAAACTCGCTCTTCGAATAGACCACTATATCGTCAATGAATACGATAACCTACTTGTCTAACATCGGCCAACACACCTTATTCATCATATCCATAAATGTTGCGGGAGCATTGGTTAGACCAAATGACATCACGAGGAACTCGTGTGTCCATACCGCGTCCGAAACGCTGTCTTAGGGATGTCCGCATATTTCGCTTTCAAATGATGATAACCTGATCTGAGATCTATTCGCGAGAACCAGCTTGCACCTTATAACTGATCAAATAAATCATCAATCCGTGGCAATGGATATCTATTCTTTACCATAAGCTTATTCAGCTCGCGATAGTCTATGCACATCCTCATACTTCCATCCTTCTTCTTAATGAATAGCATCGGCGCGCCCCATGGGGAAACAATCGGCCTTATAAAACGCTTATCGAGGAGTTCCTGTAGCTGGGACATTTGTTCTTTCATCTCGGACGGTGCCAGGCGGTAATGTGCTTACGCGACGGGCTGTTCTCCTAGTATCAATTCTATCTAAAACTCTACCTCTTGTTCCGGTGGTAACCCCAGAAGGTCCTCAGGGAACTCTTCGGAATAGTCACACACCACAGGAACGTCTTTCACTTCTTTCGTCTCGGCCGTGGCTTTGACAACGTACGCCAGGTAGGCACTGCACCCTCGCCTCAACAAACCTTCGACTTTTATCATCGAAATGACGTTAAGCCCTGAACTTTCTTTATCTCCATAAACCGTCACTGTATCACCATCCAGAGACTTCAGTATTATCAATCTACTCTTACACACTATCTAAGCTTCAAATTCAGACAACCAATCCATTCCAGTACTACATCAAACCCTCCTAAAGTCATGACATACAGGGTAGCAGGGAATTCATGTCCCTCTAACTCTATCTTGCAATTCTTAAACATTCTCATAATTCTAACCGAGGTCTCACTAGCAGTGTCTGCCGTAAAAGTTTCGGTCACACGACAAAAAAACCATCTTGGCTATCTTACAGAATGACGTAGCAACAAAACTCCTATTCGCACCTGAATCAAATAATACGGAAACAGAAATACCGTTTACTAAGAAAGTACCTGTCACAACATCGGGGATCTTCTTGGCCTGTTCTTGGGTTAGCATGTAGGCTCTTGTCTTTGGCCTATTCTGCTCAGCTCCTTTCTTACCATTTCCCCCAGCTTCATTTGCAGTGCACTCTCTTGCCATATGACCAGTCTTTCTACATTTGTAGCAGACAGGCTCGCTATTACAATCACGAGAGTGGTGCCCTGTCTTCCCACACTTGTAGCAAGTGTTCATACTCCACTTACACTATCTGCCGTGCATCTTCCCACAAGTCTTGCACGGTTTCTTCTCCCACAATTTCAGCTTCTTCTCATTTGAATTCCACAATTGAGTACCCGGTCACTTAGCAAGAGCAACCCACTTCTTCTCTTTCTTATCTTCCACTACCACCACATCATCCACAGCCAGGTCATCATAAACCAATTCTGCGAGTTCGACAGCAGAATCAAAAAAGTAGTAGGTTTACTAGCCCGGACTAAGGTGCAGACATTTTATGGTAGTCCCCTCAAGTAGCACTTGATCCTCTTTGCCTCATTGTTTACCATGTCGGGGATAAGCCTGGACATGCGATTGAACTCAGTAGTGTACTCGCGGTGTGTCATTTTCCCCAAATGACGCCTCCTCAACCTTCACAGACCGATCTTCACTTGACGCCTCCTTCTCAGTCTCTTCATCTTTCTTGCTACTTTCCCCTGCCCTCTCAGTGGTTCATGCACGGCTTTCAGTCGACTTTTCTTGTTGAAGATTTTGCATTGCAATAGCAACTGTCTGGGTAATGGCGGCTTGGATAGCAGGATCAAGCTGATACCCTTCATCTCGCACAGTCATGCTTCTCTCTTCCTCGGACTCGAGGATCGGTTCCTCGGAGGGTACTTGGGTAACACGTGGCCTACCATGGCGCCTATCCCTCCTTGTCCAGTAGTCTTCTTAGCACCAGCCATTCGTATTCCATAGGAAAACACAAACGTCGTCACTACAGGAACTATTTAGTACAAGGGTAGTAAGGCTAACAGGTAATAGTGGCCAGTTGTGATTAGCTGATAACGTTACTCTCCGTGTCCTATACACTTCCATTTGTGAGTTCACTTGTGTTAGTTTCTACTTATAAGAGTTAGACCATCATACATTTTCACATCATCACATATAAACAATCGATTCTACTTCTAGCAATTAAGCTAACTTTCTTACTTATTCTTCACTATACACAAGATCAACTTGATCACTTTCTAAGCTTGTCTAGGTGACACATGGAATTCTCAGACTGGCATCTTCTTTCTTTTCTTCTTTAAGTCCCATTCTCTGTTCGAGTCTAAGCATATAGGATGCTTATTTCTCTCGAACTTACGCTCTGATACCAACTTTAAGGCCCGGTCCTGAGACCCCTACTTTGCGTTGAATTTACTCATAAACACAGTTCTAAATATCAGAGTTAATTAAAACTTTTTGCGGAAATATGAAAGTCATCCATTCATACAAACCAACAAGTATTCGTTTAAAACAAAGGAACACAAGTCTTAACGATAAACACAAATAACACGTGAATCTCCTTTCTTTCGATGCTAGTCTTCACTTTATTTCATTGCCACGTGCCTCCCTTCAAGCAACCTGCCACATTCTACTCACCTGCGTGCATACTAAAATTCAGCTATGCTGAGTGAGTTTTAGTTTAACAGTTATAGGATTATTCTTACACGTTCTTTCATTTACGTACAAATATTTCCCGTTATTATTCTTACATTTACTTACATAGCATACCACTATTCTTACATTCTTGCACAGATATTATAAGGGTCTGCCACCCTACTTCTTGCACATATATTATAAGGGTCTGCCACCCTACTTTTTGCACTGATATCATAGAGTCGGCCACGCTATTCTTGCCCAGGTATTAGAAGGGCCTGCCACCCACCCTAACTCTTACATTATATTCTTAATTGACTCTTTCAAACACATTTAGTTATCAACTAAACACATACAAATTCTTACCACATTCTTTCATCCTTTCCTTATTTATTCATTTTTATCATATGTGTAATTAAGTGTGTATATATATATATTCTTCTAATCTAACAAGTATGCACACAGCCCCGAAAACATTTCAAGAGAAACGGGGCTAGAAACTTACATGGAAACGATTCCTCTCCGAGTTTATCGAAATTCCCTTCCTTAACTGAGCTCCGCTAACTGTGTAACAAGTCACGAGTATCAATTATCTATTACTACTACTTCATGCATCTACATTAACGAACCGTTCAACTAACGGGGGTCCGGGGGCAGCACCCTTGGAAGCGGGGTCTAGGGGCGGAAGCCCCTAGCAAGGTCCAAAGGCAGAGCCCCTGGCTGGGGTCGAGCTGCCAGGTCAGCTTGGAAAAATTTTATTTTCGTTAATAGGCCCTTTATCAAAAATGCATCGAAAAATGAATTGGGTCACGTTTTACAACAATCTGAAAGAATTCGCATGGAAGAATTCGCTTGGACCATTCGCTTCGCATGGCATGCGATGCGATTCCTTTTTGTGCGAATAATCTCATTTTCTTCATTTTTACCATTTTAAATCCTATTGCTCTGTGACTCTTCCTTAGGACCCGATTCTACCATTTTTTTATGGGTTTTGGGTTGTACCAACTTTGTATACTCATGTTTACTTAGTCCGAACATCACCTCTTTGTCCTAAAACGAAACCGTTAACACTCGGCCCAACAAGTTCATATTTTTCTTACTTCTTACAGTCCGATCTATCATTATATCACATTGCATGTCGAATCCAACCTTAAAAACTTAGCCTTTTTGCCGAACTCACCTTTTTGGTCTTGGGTTTCGGGTTCGGATTTAGACCACTCGTGGATCTGGACGTGCTCTTTGTTTTTTGATGGTTTTTACACCCGAGATTCGCTCTTCCTTGGTTCGGATTTGGATCCGGGTATTAGAGAGAGAACGAGTGTGTTCTTGAGTATGTGTGTGTGTGTGTATGTAAGGAGGAAAGAGAGAGAAATGGGAAAATGAGGAGTTGGTGGACAAGGTTGGGGTTTAAATACCCCACCGTATGGGCCTTGGGCCCGTATCCATTTTCTCAAGCCCATTTATAAGTCCTAGGCCAATCACTCAATCTCTTTATACTAAACGAAATTAAATAACGACACACACAATAAGTACTGAAATTCTCTTTTATTTATAATTCTTAATTTACGGATGTTACATGGACAAATGGAATTGGATTTTGGAATGTTTGGTACAGGAGATTTTTGTGTGTGTATGCGTGCCAATGATTGGGAATGATGATGGAATGATGAGGATAAGGATGGAATTTAGGATTTAGGGGTTTAAATAGGCAAAGCCCAAAGGCTTTTAGGCCCAATTTACTCTCAAGTCCATTAACCTTAATAATCTCATCCCTTCTCATTATTTAACTAACTACACATCGCAACACGACACATAACTAAAATAACTCGAACTACTTTATTTATCTATCAAAACGAGGACGTTACACATATAATAAGGTATACTACTATGAAATAAAACATTCATTAATGTATAAAAAACTAAAAACCATCCGGAAATAAAAGTATATTGTTTATTTTAAATTTTTTATAAAAATAAGGGTGCAACGACTATGTATTAACAATGTTTGAATGCTTATTGTCTATTATACAATCAAATATTTATTAAATACCGTCTATTTTCATGAATTGTCAATGAGTTGCATGGGCGTCAAACTTGTAAAACTTTAAGCAAATGAATCGAGAACAAAAACACGAGGATTTGATCAACACATCTCTTTGTTTGTTATGAAGAAACGAAGGACACACAAAATAAACCTAACTTCTAGGGTTCATATAATACCAAGCTACCTATTCCTATACAAACTCAAACTGGGAATTTAAATAATAAACTTAATAATCTAAACACTAACAAGATTATTAAGTAATTCAAATTAAACCTTGGACTTTATTAACCTCCTTCAACCACCCCTATAGAGATAATCTTACCACCCTTGTACTTTCCGTACTAACCATTCGAATCATTCAAGTTGGTATTGCATCATATTTAAAAAAACTAGTATGTTATATAAAGCTCGAATGCGTTTTAATACAGTCGCCCAGGTTTCAAACTGCTGAGCAACCCATTTTAATTTTTAATGTTGTAAGCCTATAATAGGTAATTACCTCATTAAAAAATAAACGGTAAAAAAATCTTAAATATATATAAACGAAACCTCCCTACATTTTCTCAAGCCTCCAGATTGTAAATGAAGGCTTCTCATGCATTTGACCGAACTTCATGGGCATGAATCTCACCAAACCCAGATAGCCATTAAACGGGTAATAACATCTCATTAAATTAACAATTAATCTCATCAAATATTTTTTTTTATATAAAAGTTTTATATAATTTACTATAAAACGATTACAATAAAGTAGCAGGCAAACGGGCAACAAGCTGCGCCGCAACCCCCTTTTGAACAGCAAAGCCAATCCTGCTAAAAACGAAGCTTTGGGACCTAGAAGCTGAAGAGGTTCCGTGTACGACGCGCTGAACCCTACTCAAAAATTTCACAGCCTCTGGAGCCAGAAAACCAAATGTATCAAAGGCAAATGGTAGAAAGACATGTTGATTATCTAAACAAGCTTTCTCGTGTTTAACAACTTTGCCCGATTCAGCCTTCAACGCAGCCTGACCCACTACAAACCCACGGTCCCTAAGCCCAACAAGAGGAGACACTCCTGTAAGATCCACACAGGCGTGTTTCCCCCCTGCCCACCCGAACACAAGAATATCAGCCGGTCGTAAAGTAGACCTCCCTTCAATAGGATCCTTGAGAAAGTTAACAGGGGCCTCCTTTTTAGCAGAAATCCCTGCCCGTTTAAGAACATCACACAGAACATCCCTAACCAGATCATGTCTGTATTTAAAGCCAGGCAATTCTTTGCAATGCACCGCATGGTCACCAAAAGAATCCAAACAGACCTTGCGACAAATTGGGCAAGGTTCATCCGTCGGGAACATAGGGATCATTAACCGGTACTTAAGGATAGCCCGATACTCCAAACCCGACATACGTTGGCCTAATCCTTCAATGGGGATAGCCGTTAGAAAATCCTGAGCCCGAGGAGCCCGAAGGCATTCAAACACCGCCTTTTGGCGAGGGAATAGATCAAACTTCACTTCTAAACTCTTGACGATTCCACTAAATAAGACACTCGCCACAACATGTTGGGCTTTAAGGGGGGCGGTGTCCTTATTAGAGAACCCGCTAAGATCAAAATCTGGAAGTGAAGTACGTAAACGATCCATCGCACACCCATAATCAGAGTCCAACCCATAAATATCACAACCCCGAAGAATATGGTCTTGCAAACACCACGACTGTGCTCTCGAAGCCACAAAAGCATATGTAGATTACATCCTCGGCCGAACAGAGACCCAACCCCCCATAACGGATCGGAAGTGACGCCAACCTCCATTGAAGATCCCCAAAGAACGGACCTCCACAAACTACGATCAAATATTTGATATGAAAATCCTATAAAATAGAAATATACTAAAACTTAACATCCGATTTTTTATGAAAAAAAATATTATTTATAATTAAAAAACAATTTTATAGTAAAAAAAAATAAACGGGTCATGAGTCACACCAAACCCATATAGCTTTTAAACCGGATTATAACTTCTCATTTATTTGTGAAACCCTTTCATCATGAAATCCTAAGTATATAATTAACTCATTTACAATAAATAAAATTAAAATTCAAAATAATATATAAATATTAGAAACGAATAATATAAAACAATCCCGTATTACAAGAAATAAAAACTAGTTTAAGATAAAATACCGAAGGTAAACATCTCCCATCACCTTTCTTTTAGACCACAACAATAATCAATCACATAAATATAACAAATATACATCACTTAGCGCATGCAATCTCAACTTGTACCTGAAGCTTTAAAACCAGTACATTAGCCAAAACTTAGTCCGAAAACGGTTGAGAGTCCATACACAGATGGACTAGTTTTTGTTGAAACTGTCCATACAATTCACCAACTCTTCGTTTTCAGGGTTTAATCCAGGCAAAACGAGCAGTTTTTCTTTGATTAAAGAATCCGAGTCTTCGTTAGTATTAAGGTGTTTGATAAATTCGGCGTGAACTTCCCGAAAAGCGATAATAAACATTGCAGCAGTATCGGGTTGTTGAGCCTCACGGAGTGCTGACAATGCATCTTGTAATGAACCGGCTGCTACGTACAAAATCAGGGCTCTGCATTGGAAAAATAGCCAAAACAATCAAATTCGGGTGTTAACGATCCGGCTGAACAAAATTTGGGGCCAAACATCCAGAAAAACGAAAAAATCAAACCGGCTAGATAAGGGGATAGCTGGACCGGTCGGTTTGAGTAGTTGGCAGTTTGATGGTTCGGTTTTGACAGATTGACAATTTCATCTAATTTTTTTTATTATTTTCAAAAATGATGGATTGTATACATAATTCGCATATTCCAAAACTGGAAAAAAAAATAGAAAAGGCTCAACGGGCCACCAAACCGCCTGAACCATGAACCGAAATTGCTTGGTATTAAGTTGAGGTGGCAAAACTGGTAAACTTTTAGTATGGGTTAAAACGAGTCCCCTGAACACATTTTATCCAAAAGATTTGGTTTTTCTATGATAATAACATAATATAACAATTAACTTTTTCAATAAAATGATTTAGAAGGTTCATGTGTTGAGCACACTTTTGGTGACTTTGGCCTGCAATTTGAACCGTTTAGAGATAGAATATAGTTTTGGATGTAATTTCCGCGTTATGAAAATTGGGTTAATTAATTAAGATCAATTAGGAATTTAGGGATAAATCATATGATTTGTATTTCATTTATAATAGCTAATCAAAATGGTGATTATGTTTATGAGTTTGTAATTAGTTTTAGAGTTATATTTTCTGGTTATAAGATTGAAAGTTATTCGATCCAAATTCATCATGTTCGTTCACGCTTTGGTGAGAGCTATATCATTAAATACACGATGGATACCTCCAGATGTTATGTTCAGCATGAAGGACATGTTCAGCCCATCTGTGTAATACCCTGAAAATCATAATATTTATATGAGAAAAGAAAAATCATCTCTAATTACGCAAATATGTGAAATTATCTGCACATTAAATATTCACGGCACACAAGCTAAATATCAACATAATCTCGGCATTTTAACATATTCCCTCTGAAAACTTGCATTAACATCATATATACCCAACCGAAAACCATCATATCAAATATGCTCATTCAAAACACTTAAATTTTATATACCCATTCGAATAAATACTTCTATAACATGACCACTTCAACCCTTAACCTGTCGGAATTTAGCATAGGGATCCAACATTGACTCTTTATTTGGTGAGAGAAGAAAAAGGGTATAAATAATGAGTATATTTGTTATTATGACTTTTTATGAGGTAAATATGATATTATGCAAGTTTTAAGGCGATGAAATTCTCATATTTTCACTTCCTCATATAGTTGAGAAAAGAAAATGAATCATGTACAAGAAATGGCATGTAAATAGAATTGAAGACTAAAAAGAACTATTAGTGTAAACGGTTTACAAACCTTGAATAATCACTCCCTTTTAAATGTGGTGCTGCCAACGTGGCAGCATCTGTCCAGTATCCAGCATCTTGCAACTGAAACATAATGAACAAGTCATTAATACCTATTAACTTTCCGGTTTCAAATATATACTAGTTGTTAGTTAGTTCATAACGGGTTTTAGCCCGTATATAGTTAGATGGTTAGACAAAGCCCATGGGCCGATTATTTGATGTCATTAGGGTTTATTCCTTGTATATATAGGAGTGTTCACCATTGTATTAATCATTCAGTCAGTAAACATCCTCTTCTTTACATGGTATCACAGCTACGGCTCTCGATCCAAACCCTAGTCTGAAAAACGAGTTCTGGTCCCCCTGCACAAACCCTAGCCGCCACCTTTTTTTTTCTGCTCAGTCACAAACCCTAGCCACCACCTCCTGTTCTGTCACAGATCTTTTTCCGACACATCCCCAACCATCACCGCCACCACCATCGTCCCCGGACACCCTCGTTTTAGATAACCCGAAAACCCGCCGCCGAACCGACGCCACACGCGCCCCCACGCGCCACCCTTGTTCCGCCGCTGCCACCCACGCGCCGGCGAGTGACGGCGCGTGGCCCTTTTCCGGCCACCAGACTTTTTCCAGACGTCTTGTTTTTCACCTCCGAACCTCCATGTGGTGATAGTTTTCCGATTCGGACACTTTTATTTTTCTGCCCCGGCTCGTGTATTAGTTCTTGCTCGGTGTTCAAATCTTCAGCTTCTATGGCCAACAAGACTTCAGAAACTCAGATTGCTCCAGGAATCATCAACTACTCTGCTGTTCTACGCATTCCCATCAAGCTTGACTCCAAAAATTGGAGTTCGTGGAGTCTCTTTGTCCAAAAAGGCCTTACTAGTGTGGACAAAGACGACCATCTCACTAAGCTACCTCCAGATCCGATTACCCGAGAGTGGCGTATAGATGACAGTGGAATACAAATGGCACTATGGAATGCCATGGAACCACAAATTCTCACCATTGCCCAAAACTTTTCCACTGTGAAGATGTGGGATCACCTTTCTTCATCCTTTTCGGCTCAAGAGTCTCAATCTCATGCATCCTATGGCAGAGCCGAACAAGGCGATTCTACATTCACCGATTACTTTACACGATGTTCTAAACTCCGGGATGAACTTCGTGCTGCATATCCACCCATTACTGATTTACAGGTCCAGGAGGAGCGAAACACCAAGATGGATGTCATGACCTTCATTGCCGGTTTATCACCCAAGTATTCGAGTGCTCGGCCCTTACTGTTGAGTAACCCTTCGGCTACATCCTCTGTTGAATCAACTTATCATATGTTACGGGAGATGTATGGTCACGATGCAAATCCTACAGACACATCAGCTATGTATACCTCTACTGGTAAAGGTGTTGGTCGAGGCTCTCATACGACCCACAAAAAGGGTATTGGACGAGGTAATGGTCTTGTCTGTCACTATTGCAAGGAACCTGGTCACACTAAATGGGATTGCCCAAATCGTCACCCAGGAAGCCAGCCACCTCCTCGTCCCAAAGCTCGCATGGCTGCCACCGGTGAGGCTTCAGATCCGGTCACTACTCCGGCCTATACGTTTAGTGAAAAAGACTATTGTCGACTGCAGCATCTTCTAAATTCTCAGACACCCGCCCCCGCTCCACGCGCAAATACGGCCAATTCAGGTACATTTCCTAGTCTCACTTCATCTTGGGTTATTGATTCAGGTGCTACTCATCACATGACTGGGAACCCCGATATCCTTTCTAGCCTACACAAAGTTTCCCACCAGCCAGTTCGACTTGCTGATGGATCTACTTGCCCCGTCCTTGGCATTGGATCCGTCACCAATTCGTCAAACCTAAACCTCTCTTCTATTTTGTTTGTTCCTAAATTTCCCGATAGCCTTTGTTCCGTGAGCCAACTTACTAAACAAAATAATTGCACTGCTAAGTTTTATCCTACTCATTGTATCTTCCAGGAGCTGGGGACGAACCGGCTGATTGGCACAGGTTTTGAATCAGGAGGCCTCTACCGCTTAACCTTCCCGCCACATCCTACAGCAAACACTTGCGTTTCAAAAGTCAAAGAGGACCACTGTCGGTTAGGTCATCCCTCTACAGCGGTTATGAGGCAAATGAGACCAGATTTACCACTTTCGTCTTTTAATTTTCATTGTGAGTCATGTCAGCTTGGTAAACACACCAGGCGTCCCTATCCCCCTAGAGTGTCTAGTCGAGTCAGTGGTTGTTTTGAACTTTTGCATTCTGATGTATGGGGCCCTTGCCCTACTAAATCTACATTGGGTTTTGAATATTTTGTTACCTTTATTGATGATTATTCTCGTGCTACTTGGGTTTATTTATTGAAATCTCGTAGTGAGGTGTTTTCCACCTTTCGTGAATTTAATGCTTATGTTCAAAACCAATTTAACACAACAATAAAAACTCTACGATCTGATAATGCAAAAGAATATTTTTCCACCGACTTCACATCATACTTAAACACCCATGGGATTGTTCATGAATCCTCGTGTGCATATACATCCCAACAAAATGGTGTCTCTGAACGCAAAAATCGTCACCTGTTGGATGTTGCTCGCACACTCATATTTCAATCTCATGTTCCACATCGCTTCTGGGGGGACGCCGTTCTCACTGCCACATATCTAATAAATCGCATGCCCACACCCGTTCTTCATGGTAAAACACCATTTTCTATCCTTTTTCCTACAGGCACTCCATTTCCTCTAGCACCTAAAGTTTTTGGTTGTGTGGCTTATGTTCATGATCATCGTCCGACGGTCACTAAACTTGACCCCCGAGCTATCCGTTGTGTCTTTCTTGGTTACTCCCGAGTTCAAAAGGGGTATCGGTGCTATAGCCCATCTCTTCACCGATACTTTACTAGTGCCGATGTCACCTTTCATGAGTCATGTCCCTACTTTCTCGAGCCTACCACTTCTGTGTCTGACCCTTTCCCCGACCTTGATCTACCCACCTCTATCTTCATCCCCACATTTCCCATGCACAGTGTACCAGATTCCCCAGTATTAACTACTTCTGATCCTGCTCCTACGGGTCCACCGACAAACCCTCCACCTCTACTCTTCACATATAGTCGTCAACGTCGTAATCACTCGTCACAGCCTCCTGATTCCCAATCGGACCATGATTTGTCCTCAGTTCCACCTCCCGCTTCTGAGACCAACCTCCCCCCACTCACTCCCGAACCTATTCCTACCTCCACTACACCATATGATCCTCCAGGTGCCCCTTTTCCCGATATACCTATTGCCTTTCGCAAAGAGCCTCGATGTTGCACCCGTTACCCGATTCACGATTATGTTGCCTATTCTCATCTGTCTCCTGAATCTCATGCCTACACTACTACCCTTGATTCCTACCCGATTCCCAGGAATGTGATGACAGCTCTTGCCCATCCAGGATGGAGGCGGGCTATGGAGGAGGAAATTGGGGCTCTTAGATCCAATCATACATGGGATCTTGAAACGCTTCCTGTAGGGAAGCGTGTTGTTGGTTGTCGTTGGGTATTCACGGTCAAACTGCACCCGGATGGCTCTTTACATCGCTTAAAGGCGCGATTGGTCGCCAAGGGTTATTCTCAGGCATATGGCATTGATTATGATGAAACTTTCTCACCGGTTGCTAAAATGCCATCTGTCCGTATTTGCATTGCTCTTGCTGCCATTAATCATTGGCCGCTCCACCAGCTTGATGTCAAGAACGCCTTCCTTAATGGTGTTCTTGAGGAGGAGGTGTATATGGAGCAGCCACCAGGGTTTATTGTTGAGGAGGAGGCCTCGAAAGTTTGCAGACTACGTCGTTCTCTCTATGGCCTTAAACAGTCTCCCAGGGCATGGTTTGGTCGATTCTCGAGTGTTATGGGACAGTTCGGGATGACTCGTAGTGCATACGATCACTCTGTTTTTTTTAGACACCACAAAGGGAAAAGGATTATTGTAGTTGTTTATGTGGATGACATCATAATCACAGGTGACGAAACTACTGGGATCACTGAACTCAAACAGTTCCTTCAGACTCAGTTTCAGGTTAGCGACTTAGGTCGGCTACGGTACTTCCTCGGCATAGAGGTATCTCGCTCTCCACAAGGAATACTTCTCTCTCAACGGAAGTATGTCCTTGATATGTTGACTGAATGCGGCTTGCTGGGTTGCAAACCAGTTGATACCCCAATGCTTCCTACAAAGAAGCTCCTCCCAAAAGAAGGGGATCCGATGAAGGATCCCGAGCGATACAGACGGTTGGTTGGTAAACTTAATTATTTAACTGTCACGCGACCGGATATTTCTTTTTCTGTCAGTGTTTTGAGCCAATTCATGGCTGAACCATGCACCAGTCACTGGGATGCTGCTCTTCGTGTCTTAAGATATCTCAAGGCCACACCAGGCCTTGGCATCCTATATTCTGATCAGGGTCATTGTCGAGTGGGAGCTTTCACAGAAGAGGGAGATGGTCAGATATCAGGTTTCTCAGACGCAGACTGGGCAGGTTGTCCGATTTCACGACGATCTACTACTGGGTATTGTGTGTTTTTCGGAGGAAATCTTGTGTCATGGAAAAGTAAGAAACAACACACGGTTTCTAGATCGAGCGCTGAATCGGAGTATAGAGCTATGGCAGATGTAACATCGGAGATGACATGGATTCGTCGTCTTCTAATAGAACTTGGAGTTGTTTCTAAAGACTTGATGCGGCTATACTGTGATAATCAATCAGCCATTTATATAGCCAAGAATCAAGTTTTTCACGAGAGGACGAAACACATTGAGGTTGATTGCCATCTTATCAGAGACCGGGTAGTAGGCACACAAACAGATCCTCCATCCATTCAACCGATTCATATTAAGACAAACTTTCAGCTTGCGGATATTCTCACTAAGCCTCTTCGGAAACCTCAAATAGATTTTATTTGTAACAAGTTGGGCATGATTAACATATATGCTCCAACTTGAGGAGGAATGTTAGTTCATATCGGGTTTTAGCCCGTATATAGTTAGATGGTTAGACAAAGCCCATGGGCCGATTATTTGATGTCATTAGGGTTTATTCCTTGTATATATAGGAGTGTTCACCATTGTATTAATCATTCAGTCAGTAAACATCCTCTTCTTTACACTAGTTTTAATTTTAATTATTGATAAATCAATTTATCTTATTAAAAGCCCTCGCTTCTTGCGCCTAGGCCCAAATTCCAGACAAGGCCCAATATATGCGCTTCTAGTTTGCTTGAAGTTGATGACACATATTGGTATTAATGACGAATCAAGAACAATGATTATTTGAACCTTTACTATTTATTACTTTTTGAACTTTTGGTTTTCATGTTTCGAACATTTGGTACTTAGGACATTTTGGTATTCAAGTTTTGGAATTACATTTGAATCTTTGACTCTTTTAATATAATAGCTTTTGTTTATTTTATATAAAGAATATTATTATTTTTCGAATACATAATATATATATATATATATATTATATAAGCGCGCTTTCATTTTCTTAGGCCCTCACTCTTTTTGCACCTTGCACCTAGGCCCCATGCGAGGCCTATGTGCCTTGAGTGGGCCTACCGCCTTTGATAACTATGTATTAAACGAGATTAAGCTAACAAGGAATTGAACAACACCTGTGAACAAGCTTCTTGATACCTCCCTACAGCACATAGTAGATGTCTGCCAGACAATGACCTGTCACTCTCTACCATATTTGCTGCAACCACCTACAATAAATAATAAGTTGGAATTACTGATATTTAAAATTGAATTATTAATACATAATAAATCCCAATTATTACCTTAACCGCCAGTTCGTTTAATGATTTTGAAACTGCAGATGACAGAGCAACCGCACGCAAAGCATTTGGATAGAAGTAAGGGCTTTCTCGAGGTGTAGAAAGCATTAAACTCACGGCAGCTTCCAACTTACCAATTGACACCAGCCTGAGTATTATTATAAAGTATAAAACTATAAGAAATAATGATTACTTATGCTATGTGATAGTAGTAACAGAAGTCTCAATTTTGAGCCATTTAGTTATGAATGGGTGGGTTCGGTTTGGGTTGTGTTTTAAAGGTGTGCACCCTAGTGTATCATTTTATTCAACGATTAGATGACTATTTAAAAAACGATTGTCATCTTTACTTAGGCATGTAAACAAGAGTGAAATGTTAGTGAACCGTTTTGCTAAGTTCATTCATTATAAGCAAACGAACATGAACATATATTTTTCTTCATCTTGCTAAACTAACAAACATGAACAGCTGCACCGTTTGTTCATTTATGCTCGTAAATATTCATTCATTTATTTAGATATTTAATTTAAAATTTTAGGCTCAAAAGATTTCTGTACATTTTTACTTTTAATGAGTGTCCGTTCAGTTATGTTCTCTCAACTATGTTTAGTTACGTTCGTGAATTGTTCGTTTATATTGTCAATGAACGAACATAAGCGAACACAAACACATTCAATTTCTTAACTAACATATAAAAAACTCCATTCATTAATTGTTCGTGCTCGATCATTAATACTCACTCATGCACGGGGTTTTGAATAGCCTCTTCATCCTCTAATTTTTCATGCCAAGAAATGTGCGCATTAGCTCTATCCCACAATTCGTCTTGCTCAAAAGCCATTAATTTAAGTTCACCATCTATCTGCTTAAAATGATGGCATCATTAATCTCTTTTCATATTTATAGAGAAAAATGCACAAATGGATACTGAGTTTGCAGTTTATAAAATATGGGGATCAAACTTGCAATATTCAAACCACAAGGACCATTTGTGCAAATTCTCTATTTTATAATTTCGTTTTCAAAAGCCTAATAAGCAGAAATAAAGCAAAAAGCTTACCACTGTGTTACTTTTACTTGACTTGGTTTCTGATTTGCCCTTGGAGGATATCCTAGTCAGCAATGACACGTCATCAGTTTCTGAAGATGATGGCGTCACTAAGTTCTTTTGCAGAGACTTGTTAGCCAAATTGTTCATCAAGTGTTTTAGTGCACAAGGTAATTGTAACCAAAAGTAAGCCTCGGACGTTTCACCAAATATTGCAGCTGCAAATGAGAACCTTGCAGCTGAACCTTTATTAATTATAGCAGCATACTGCCGTACCCGTTCGTCATCAAGTATGCAACCTAATGTTTCAAAACATTAAAAAGTTAAAACAACAAATTAATGAAAAGTTCTAAATAATATATACCAGAAATAGAGGTGGCAAATCGCAATTTTTATTAACGACCCGTTTGCTGCAATTTTAATCAAAGGTGGGTCAATTTGGGTTACATTTAATCTCAAATGGGTCAATATTAAATTCGACCCATTTATTCATTTTAAGGGAGAACTGCATATGTCCCCTTGTAAACTACACAAATTGAATATTTAGCATTCCTAAAACTAAACTTGTATATATCCCCACCCATATTGAAATTTCACATACTAACAAAATTGACCTTTCAAAAATACCTGGCCAAAAGCAAATAATCAACAACACAAAAAAAATATAATAATAATAATAATAATAATAAAAGAAGTCATTAGCGCGAAACATATAAAAAAATAGAAAAATCTAGAAAAAAAGGTAAAAAAAACTGTAAAAAGAACCAAAAAATTCATAAAATAGTTATTCTATAAAAATGGGTAAATACGAAAATTTTAAACTCTAGTCAAAATAAGGGTACAATAGTCATTCTATAATTTATTTTTAATCAATGAACCACAATAAGTAAATTTAATCATTTTTTCCGTTAGGAGGGAGGGGAGTGGGTGGATAATGAAGTTTTCAAGGGGATATATGCAATTGCCCCTAATTTTCATTGTACCATATATTTGGTCTTTTATTTTCATTGTACCATATATTTGTCTTTGTAACTATATAATAAAATGGTCAAAATGTGTACTGGGTCAGCAGGCCCGACCCGTTTCAACATAAGTCCATTACCTAAACCCAAACAAGCCCATTTTGTCACCCGTAACCAGAATAAACAGATGCCATATACCATAAAGCATAACCTCACCTTCTCTCTGATAAGGCTCTAATACCTTAAGAAGTAATTCTGGTACAACTGAATCCCCAATAGTTGGTGTATCAATTAAATAACTACGAAGATCTCCTGCTGATGAATTTTTTGATAATTCAGAACTCTCCTTACTGATAGATACACTGTTTGTGTTAAACCATGAAGGTTTGACACCACATTGCAAGATCAGGCGTAGTGCCTGTCAACAATAAATAAGAGGTCAAGTGTTAAAACTTTAACAAGTTAGAGGGTGATAGGAATCATGATCATTGTCTATTTTGGGAGGGGATCAACTGCAAGTTATAATTCTATAAATAGGTATTATTAGCTAATAGGGAGGGAGAGTAGATTTAGGTTTAAGATGGTAGTACCATGGCTCCTGCGTATGCAGCGAGAGGGCTAGGCCCGGGAATCTCTTGTAATCTTTCTTTACATTTTCATTAATACAATCATTCTTCCTTTTTATCCCTAATATCTTCTCTACGTTCAATCTATAGCATATCAAACCCTATCATTGGTCCGACCTGCCGCACCTCCGCTCTCCTTTCGATTTGAATTTCCAGATCTGCTTTCACGTTCAGATCTCAGATCCAGTTCGACTTCAATTTCCAGATCTGCTGTCACGTTCAGATCTCAGATCCAATTCGATTTCAATTTCCAGATCTGCTTTCACGTTCAGATCTCAGATCCAATTCGACTTCAGATCTGCTTTTCGGATCTAAGTCTGATTTTTATTTCCAGTTCAATTATGGTGAATCAGAATTCTCGTTTGTACATTCACGAACAACAGATTAAACAGCTTCAATCTGATGTTACTGAAATTAGGGTTTCTCTCTCTGCGTTAGAAGCGGATCGACTAGAATCGGCTGAGTTTCGGAAGATGGTTCTCACTTGGATGAAACATCATGAGAAGAAGAACGTCGATGGTTCATTGGGGTTTTCCGGCGAGATTTTCTCCAGATCCGATTCTAAATCGGGTCCAAATGAGCAATTGAATGAGGAGATACGTTCTTCAAACCTTGATTCGCCAGGCTCTGGGTTCGCTGGTAACGTTTTCTTTGCTTTGGGTTCCAAATCTGACTTTGCCGAACCAGGACCTCCAGTTTCTGATTCAGCTAAACCGGCACATCTGGCACATGACGTCTCAATATTAATTCCCAGATCTCCGTCATTTCGTCCAGATCTGTCTTCAGATCTAAAAATTGACCGGACGAATAGTTCTTATTCTGGATCTTCATCTATGATGGCTCAGGTGGCTGCTATCATACCCAGATCTGTCAAACAATCTAATGACCAGGTTTCCACTCTTGAACACCCAGTTACTACTCAAGTTCCAGCCTATTGGACTGCGTTTTCCTCTTTTGCTTCGATTGCACAAGTTGATTTCAAGTCCAATCCGATTATTCTCACCCAAATTGTTGGTTGCCATTGCTGTTTTGCGGAGTTCCTCGGACCGGCGTTAGCGTCTCAGCAGCCTCACACACGTTCACCGTGCTTCGACAACAATTTACATCGGTCACGGTGGTGTATACATTCGCAATTGGCGATAGACGCCTTGGGTGGAAAGGAGGTACGGTACCTTTGCTCGTTTGTCCAAATGCCATTCTTCACAATCAGTCTACAATCATAAATGCTGGCTTCATTCCTACGGTTCAACAAGGAGATTCTAATAACTTTTCTGATGGGTTTTTCATCAAGGGGATTTCTCAGCTTTGGACCACTCTTGTTGACTGGGTTCTGTCTTTTGGCACGTTTACCTCTGTTGGCACTTTCTTTACCACCAAACTACCGGGTATTCATTGGTCGTACAAGACAAGTCCTGTTATTGAGTTACTTGTTGGATCATATCATTTGTGGGTGGTGCATGGGCAGGGTCGACCACCTGAAACGCTCTCGGGGAAGCCTCCGCTTGGTTGTCAAGTCAGTTGTTTGTTCCCAGTCTTGAGGACAAGACTGTTTCGAAGGGGGGAGTAATGATAGGAATCATGATCATTGTCTATTTTGGGAGGGGGTCAACTGCAAGTTATAATTCTATAAATAGGTATTATTAGCTAATAGGGAGGGAGAGTAGATTTAGGTTTAAGATGGTA
>NW_027500988.1:0-104777 GCF_021521415.1 Bidens hawaiensis | reverse complement strand
ACTTTGCGGCACCTTATTTGGTTTGTTTTAGTTGCGGTTCGACCAAATGTTAATTGTGTATTTTGTTTTGTTTTGTTTTACTTCTGTTACCATAACGAACGTGATGAGAACCGACCGAATTCGAGTAGACTCAATGTTTTTTGTTGTAGTTTCAGTACCATAACAAACATGACGAAAACCGACCGAATGCCGGTTTATTTTTTTTCGTTCCGGTACTATAATGAACTTGACATAACCAATCCAATTTGCGTAGACTCGCTGCCTCAACGTTTGAAATCAACAACGGTAAGGTTTTACCAACACCCGAGTTTACCGGCCGACGCCACCCCCATTAGTCCACTTCAAATTTTATTATTTTTTGTTTTAATTCCGGTACAATAACACACGTAAAAGAAACCGACCGAATTCGCATCGACTTACCACCTCAACACTTACGGCTGACAACGCTTGGGTTTTACCATCGCCCGGATTTTATTGATCTCATTAGTTATCTTTAATTTAAAAGTCTGACATATGAAACTATGATACTCTATGAAGAGGTAGGTCCCAGCAGAGCCCAGTTGGACCCGCAAGACTCACCTTGAAGAGGGACGTCTGCGCAGAAACCAACTGGATCCGCAGGACCAACCATGCTCAGAGACGTGACGTCCTTACGCGCAGTACGCAAGCTGTTCCCAGCAGGAAATGCCTCCCAATGGTGAAGGACTCTGCCTGTTCCCGCAGCTGCGGATTACAAGCCATCAGGGAAGGCCACCCGCGCAGCAAGGCTACACGCACAAGGCACTTAGCTCTCAATCACTCAGTGTCACCTGAAGGAATGAGCAAAGCCGGGGACAATCCCGCATAAAGGCGGGAGGGGGAATACTTGTAACACCCCGACCAAAGGCGGATTATACATCGGGGCGCCACATATTGTTTCATTACTCGTGACACTATTGGGTGTCAATATTTAATAAATACATTCATTCGCGCACGCGCAGGGTAAAAGTAAGATAACATAAATCATCATAAATCAATATATTATAAATCATAATATTCGAACAGCAATAACTTGTCTTGATACATTTTAATCTAGGTCCAAAATAAAGAAAACTTCCTATGTGTCCACAAGCTCCAAAACAGCTACTGCAACCCTGAACATGTGTTAAAATAAACGTCAAACACTTGCGTGTTGGTGAGAAATCAAGTTTAATACAATACATAGATAACAATAAAATCTGCGCGCAACATGTGTATGTCTGGTTTTCAACAAGGGTGTAATCTGATCGGGACCAACCTCTAAGATTCATAAGACTGCCAGTGCTCACAATTGAGCTCACAAACAAGACAAACTGTGCATGTGTATACAAAAGAGAAAATCATAAACGATAGTTCTCCCGTGTTCATCTAATGGTACCATGAAAACTGCGGAATAGACCGACAAGACGGTTAATGATCCACACATACAAATAAACAGCCAAGTCTACGTCCTCAACACATGGGATACTGCGCGACTAAAGTTCATAAACAAGTTTAAGACTCTAAGTTTGTATGAACACATGAACATCCCAAAACATTAAAAGCAAAAAGGGATTAGGTACGAGATTACTCACTTGATAAAGATGCGGTGTAAGATAAAGCAAGAACCAACTTTAAACAAGCACAAGTTAACCTATAAATAAGATTATTGTTTTAATGATTTGTTTTAAGTCTTGATTATAAGTTAGCATAATTAATAAGTAAATTATTATATATAATATATATTACCGGAAAAGCAGGGCAGAACAGGGAGGAAGACGGAGGCAGAGAGGAAGACGGCAGAGAGAGCAAGGAGCAAGGGAACAGGAGAGATTAAGTGTTTGTGTGTGATGTGTTATGAAAATATTATTATTATTTATAGGAAAACCCTAGGAGACATAATCCCTAGAAAGGGGAAAAGATCTTAAAAAGCAAAAGATTCCAAAAGCAAAAGATATGGAAAGATATGGCAGCTGCAGGGGGCAAGATAAAGCTGTCAGGGAACAGTAAAAAGGCATGGGCGGTTCAGAAAAAGGTACAGGTCAAGCATGGCAAAAGCAGATTCTCAAAAGATTATGTCAGTCACTTTATCTGTCAACCAATGGGGTTGGTGCGCATGCTGCGCCGAAAGTAACTTTTTAGACATAAAGCAGATTAGGTCAACAGCTCAAAAGAAAAGACATTACAAAAGCAAACGGCTAGAATAAACAGAAGACTAGACTAAAGGGTCAAGCGCGAGAAGGCTGAGTGCGCGAGCGCGAAGGCTGGCACAACAATCCTTAGCGCACTGCGGGAAGAATCACATCCTTAGCGTGCTGCGTGAAGAACTAGAATTCTAAGCGCATCGCGGGAAGAACATACATTCTTAGCGCATTGCGGGAAGAACATGCATTCTTAGCGCGCTGCGAGAAGAGTTCTCTTCACGCATCGCAGGAACAAGATGTCTTCACGCAGGCTTCCATGTAAGGAGTCTGGCGCGTGGAGCTGCAGACATCCTTAGGCGGGAAGAACCAAAGGACAAGCAAAGAGTTAGAAGAAAAAGAGGGAAACAAGGCGGAAAGAGAGAAGGAAGAGGGAGGGGACGGCGGAAAGAAAGAGAGAGAAAGAGGCGGGAAGGAAATATATATTATTATTATTAAAAATAAAACATAAGTATAAATATTAAATAATAAAAGAAAGAGATCGGGTCAGAGAAACGGGTACCTGGGTCGGGTCGGATCGGGCAGATGTCACAGTCTCCCCTACTTTAAGAAATTTCGTCCCGAAATTTATCTCGAAGTAGGTTGCGCAGAGAACAGGTGCGGGTACTTGATCTTCATATGATCTTCCCTTTCCCATGTAAACTCGGCTCCGCGCTTGGACTCCCAGCGAACTTTCACGATAGGGATACGACTGCGCTTGGTTTGCTTAACCTCGCGATCCATAATCTCAACAGGCTTCTCAACGAAATGCATAGATTCATCAATTTGAACTTCATCAAGTGGAATGTGAAGGTTCTCGTCAGCTAAACACTTCTTGAGATTGGATACATGGAACGTTGGATGCACATTACTGAGCGCGGGCGGCAGGTCAAGTCTGTAGGCAACTTTTCCCACACGCGCGAGAATCTTGAATGGACCAACATAACGAGGAGCAAGCTTACCTTTCTTTCTAAAGCGGACAACACCTTTCCAGGGCGACACTTTGAGGAGAACAAGATCACCAACTTGAAATTCGAGAGGCTTCCGCCTACGATCTGCGTAACTCTTCTGTCGGCTTCTGGCAGTCAGCAGATGATCACGGATCTTGGCGATTTTATCGGTTGTCTCTTGAACAACCGGGGTGTTACAATACTCCCGCCCAAAAGCCAGTCCGTACGATACGGGAAGATCTTCTGTACTGTACCTGACGAGGTATGGGCAAAAGATCTGACTAAAGATACGACAGCTTATTGACAACAGTATGGCGAGCAGCATGCTCCTGTACTGTATGTCACTATTAGCCGCTGCCTACTCACCAACTCCTGTCATACCACGTGCATAGCCGGCAGTTGGTGGAAAAGGAATAGTACACAGTAGGCGTGGTCACTATCAGCCGCTGCCTACCCACCAACTACCAGCAGGGCACGTGCGTAGGCCACAGTTGGTAGAACAGGAATACTATTCAGCAGGCCACACCTCCTTGGAAACCTACCTTCGGCTATAAATACCACAAATGGTATGATCATCATATCTTATCACATTATCATCATATTATACCTGATATCTGCTCTAGCAATCTCTTAATATACATTTATATTTAAAGAGCAATCTAGTCTGATTCTCACGCCGGAGGGTGGTCACAAGGAGGAACCCCCCCCCTTCTCAGTGACAAGCTCACGGTGTCTGTTTTGCAGGTTATCAGAAGAACCATCTTTACCGGGTCTAACCCCTCGTGGGAAACATCTATCTAACCCCCAGGTTACCCGTAATCTGCCCGGGGTCCGGTTAGTGTTTCTTCACTCTAGTTACCAATTAAATAAACAACAAATATTTTTTTCAAAAAGGATATGAATGTCGGAGAAAGTGAATATGAGATTGTTTTTTATTAAATTCGATCTAATTCAAACGAAATCATTTTTATCTTTCTAGTGAGTTGGCAATTTATTAATGGGAATAGAAGCTCAGTGCTCCTAAAGTTGCAACTGATGGTTAAGTTTGCTAGTGTGGAACGTTTCGCACTGATGGGGAATATATGTCAGTTGGAAGCTGCCACTAACGGGTGTTGTCGCCACCGATGAGTAGTTGCGAAAGAATTTCTTTCGCTTATTCTTTTATAACCGTTTGCGTGCGTTAAAAAACGATCGTATTACTTTCATTCTAGTTTTCTTATGTATAAATTTAGATGTAATAATATACTATTTAGAATTAAAAAAAACATGATCATTCATGCTTGTACCATCATGTTTGTACCTTGTGGTATAATATTTGTACTTTGATCAAATCAATTTATGACTAGTACTAACTACTAAGTTCATCTAAATATGGAAATCATCATTTTGGATATGGGCCAATCAAGTTGAATATGAGGCCCAACTTGAGTAAACTATGACCAACTATTGTTGAGGTGCACAAAATACCCAGTTCCAGACCCGTACACGACCCGTGGGTACGACCTGGTATTGGGTTTCTCCCCGGAATCAAAATTGTAAAAATCGCTAGTCGCTAATCGGGCGGTGGGATGGGTACTAGCGATTAATTGAGATTCATTAGGAATAATCGGACGGGACTTTATTATATAATTTTTAGTTTTATATATACACACACGCATTTTTATATGTAATTTTTAGTTTTATATATACACAAACATATTTTGGCCGGAATCTCGTTGTAAACCGCTGGAATCTGCTGGAATATCGCCGGAAGCCGCTGGTTTGTGTCAGATTCTCGTCGGAAACCACTGATTTTGGTCGGAATCTCGCCCGAAACCATCGATTTTGGCCGGGGACCATTGACCGATTAATTGGCCGACTAGCCCAAATTTAATCAGTGAAGTGGGGACTAGCGATTAATCGGGGATTAATCGGTGCCTAGTCAAGATTTTTGCAACACTGCCCGTTACCAGACCTGGCCGGACCCGCCAGAACCGGTTCCACAATCAACCGGTCAAATCCCGACCCAACCCTACCCGAAACTAGGGAAAAAAAAACGGAAAACCGGTCAAATGCCTAACTATACTCGGTACCCGGTTCCTACTGCTTTTGACTTTTGTTGACCATACCCGGAACCGGTTCCTACAACAATAATCACCTGAAGCTATCTTAACTGCCAAAACCAACTGTTTTTACATTAGTTTCAAACTGAATACAAAACATATCCCATTTAACAACATTCATAATACCTTAATCTCATCACAATTCAAGATTCTCTAAGCGTTTAATCGCTTCCGATTCGTTCACAATCGACGCGTCTTCTTTCTTTACCGGTGGTGGAGCGGAAAAGCTTACATTCGACACTTCTACTTTCTTAACCGGCGGAGCTGAAAAAACCGGCACAGCTTGCCTTACACATATCGGCGGCGCGATCTTCACCGGCCTAGGCGCTGGCGCCATTGGCGGCGCTGAGAAAACCGGCACTGCGGTCCTCATTGTGACCGGAGCCGCAAGTCCGTGGTGTGGGGCCCGGTAATGACGGACAGGGACGTAAGGCGAGTAATGCGGGCTGATGGGTCGGTTTTGACGGGCCAATGACGGTGTTGCTGTTGCTGGTGGTGGTGGCGGTGATGGGTCATGTCGGCCGGGAGAAACGGGCCGGGCCTGGTAGATTAAAGGAAGTATTTTTGACGCGGTCAATGGCAGTCTTTGCGGGCTCGCTGGGCGCGGTGTAGGTGTTGTAAACTTTCTCTGAAACGGGCCGGTTTTTTGTTTTAATTTGTAATTCAAAAGGGCCCGTGCAATTCTAATCTGTTCTTGTTCATCGTTGTTTTCGGGTTCACTTGATGAACTTGCATCTTGTTTTGCCACTATTCAACAAACCCAAATAGAAAATCGGTTAGTTTGACTTCAAAAGTCAAAATTAAAAGCGGCTTTGACTTTGACTTACATTGTTTGAGAGAAGACCAAGCTGACATGGCAGCATTCTTTTCCGCTTGCTTTTTATTTTTCGCCGGTTCACCTGTAAACGTGATTCCCGCCAATTCAACAATACCTGTAAAAACAGGCAGGTGACCTAGTCCCGATCGGTAAGTGGTGTAACGAGGCAATGGCGCGCCTACTCTTTGTGAAATTTCTTGTAAAAGATTCTTGTAAACACCAGTTTCATCCTACAAATACAATTATTAATAATAATAATAATAATAATAATAATAATAATAATAATAATAATAATAAAAACTTGTTACATCAATTGCAGCAATAAATTCAATGACCCAAATACATTATATGCACATGCATGCTGCAACAATGCATTTATAACCATAGTAATATTAGACAGACAAAGGCCATAAATCATAATTCAAAACCTGTGCATTCAATAACTTTCCCATGTGACCATTATTATTATTATTATTAATTTTTTTAATGAACTTGATTATTTGAATGAAATGCAAGTATTTAACTAATCAAAGACCATTTCAAACTTATAAAAATGGTCAATAAGTTTTAAAGTGTTCCCACCTTGACTTATAACATATTTTAATAAATTATTTCTATATTATTGTGCTATGATTAAATATAAGATCAACATGTGTAGATAACTAGATATCAGAGTTGAAATCTGACTTGCATTTGTCTCACTTGTAAACTTATATTGTACGACATATAATAAATAAGTAAACTACCAAACCAAACAAAGATGTTGACCAGTATATATCTCACATTAGTAGTATTGAAATAAATTTCATTAAAAATTTAAAACATATATTTTATCAGCGTGGTAAAACTCACTAGGCGCTAGTTGACCGATGAGTTACCGGCTAGTGCATAGCGAGTTCTACCAACTTTTCAGATATACACATACAAAATTTATATATAATTTGTAAAATTTGACGAAATAGTTGATTAGGCGGCGGGATACTTACTAGTGATCAATCGGCGCCCGGGCACGATTTTTACAACCTTATGTCATTAGAGTAAGGTCAACATGCAAACAAATCATTGTACAAAATATCGAAGTGAATTGGAAAATGGACGTTGTGATCACTATAAATAAAGTAATTAAGTTTAAGTTAAATACAACTTGAGTAATAATAATTACTCTACTTATACTTTTGGCATAACGTAATAACTAACCTACAATAAAACAAATTAGAGTAATATTAATTACGCTACACTTTATAAGTAAAATAATTATTATTGCTCTACTTGTATTTTGCTGTAGCGTAATTACTCTATTCAAATTAGTTACGAAAATGTCACCACAATAGGGTTTTTTTCTTTAATTCAATACGTTGACATGTTGACCATACTAAAAATAAGTTGGTGCAAAAACTTTATTATGGTTTGTCTAATCACTAATGACCTAAATTACTAAATGCACTAGTCTTGAAATCAATTCACCATCATCTATAAAATGGTTAATCCATTGTTCCGGCGACGAAATACGCTACAAATGTCATTTTCCGGCGGTTATAAAGTAGATTAGAGCTACAACTAGTGTTTGAAATTGCAACATCATGCAATGCTAGGTTGTATGGTATAAGTGTATAACTACTTGATTTAAAATCACTAATAAACATGGTTAAGTTAAATTATAAATAAAAACATGGTTATCTACTAGTAATGTATTATACCTTTAGGGGGTGTTTGGTACAGAGAAAAAGAATGGGAAGAATTGGAAATAGAAATGGGAGAGAAATGGAATTGGAGAGAAATAGAAATGGGTGGAGAATTGACAATCATTTCCTTTGTTTGGTACAATAGAGAAATGGGTGGAGAAACGGGAGCAGAGACGTGATTAGGGTTCCGCCTCGGCATCATCATGGTGGAGAAATGGTGGCTCAGAGACGCGTCGCAACACCGCGAACGGAGTAGAGCGTCATCATCATCGCCGCGCAACATCAACACCGCGATTTAGGGTTCCGCCTCGCAACACCGCCTCGCGATTTAGGGTTTCGTTTTGGCTCAGAGACGCGAACGGACGTGGCTGCGGCGTCGGCCGCCGTGCCGGACGTCGGCATCATCATCACCATCGCCGGTCGGAGCATCATCATCATCATACGCGAACGGAGTAGAGCAGAGACGCGATTTAGAAGCAGAGAGAATTCCATTTCTCTTCCAAATGGAGAGAATTGGATTTCTCTACTTTTTGCCTACACCCAATTCTCAGAGAAAACCAATTCTCCGCCCAATTCTCCGCCTAATTCTCCCAAACAAGAGAAACCTAATTCTCCACCCTCAAATCTCTCTACCAAACACCCCCTTAACTGAAATGGGTTTTGTTTAATTTTTTAATCTCGCCGGAAAATGACGTTTGCAGTGTTTTCCGGTGGCTATTTTGAGTAATAGAAAGTGGGTTTGTTAAATTAATCGATTAGGGAAAAAGTAACATCTGGGTTTTGTTTATTATGTTTCTAATTGAAATGGGTTTTGTTTAATTTTTGAATTTCGACGGAAATTGGCCGGAAAATGACGTTTGCAGTGTTTTCCAGCGGCTGTTTTGAGTTATGGAAAATGGGTTTATTAGTTAAATGGATTAGGGAAAATTGGATAAATTAACATATGGGTTTTGTTTATTATATCTCTAATCGTACCTGGTTTTGTTTATTTTCGAATTTCACCGGAAAATGACGTTTGTATTGTTTTCCGGCGGCTTTTCGAGTTATCGAAACTGGGTTTATTAGTTAAATGGATTAGGGGTAAATTAACATCTAAACCCAGATGTTAATTTATTCAATTATCCCTAATTCATTTAATAATAAACCCATTTTCCATAACTCAAACAGCCGCCGGAAAACACTGCAAACGTTATTTTCCGGCGGAATTCAAAAATTAAACACAACCCAGTTCAATTAAAGGTATAATAAACAAAACCCAGATGACAATTCCTAATCATTTTAATCGATTAATTTAATAAACCCATTTTCCATAACTCGGAAAAGCCGCTGGAAAACAATACATATGTCATTTCCCGGCGAAATTCAAAAAATAAACAAAACCCATTTCAATTAAAGTCATAATAAACAAAACCCAGAAGTTAATTTACCCCTAATCGAATTAACTAATAAACCCACTATTAATCAAAACAACCGCCGGAAAACACTGCAAAACGTCATTTTCCGGCGGAATTCAAAAAATAAACAAAACCCATTTCAATTAAAGGTATGATAAACAAAACCCAGATGTTAATTTACCCAATTATCCCTAATTGATTTAACTAATAAACCCATTTTCCATAACTCAAAACAGCCGCCGGAAAACACAAAAAACGTCATTTTCCGGCGAAATTCAAAAAATAAACAAAACTCATTTCAATTAAAGACATAATAAACAAAACCCAGAAGTTAATTTACCTCTAATCGATTTAATCATAATTTAATCAATTAAAAAATAATAATAACTTACGAGAATACGAGCGGCAAGTGAGTGAGAGGATAACGAAGAGAGTGCCACCTCAGCGGCGGCGTGTTCAGCCTGACGGAGCGTGGAGAAATAGTTGGGGCTTTCAAATGAGTCGCCGTTGAAATTAACGACGGCTTTGAACCGCGGCGCGTGGTCTGGACCTTCCCGGATACACGTGTACGACGGGAGGTTGAAGCAGCTTCGTTGAGCCAGCTCTTGCAGCTGATTCTTGTACATGGTGAATGAATAGTAGTTGACTAGTTAGTAGTCAACGGTTTAGTACGCCGGTGAAGTAAGTTATACGCCGGTGAGATGGAAAGGAAGAAGAAGGGGGTGTTTTGTGAGAAGTTGGGGTTGGTAATTGTTTTAATGAAATGTTATTATTAAGCCTTTGTTTTTTTGCACCTTCCTTTGCATGGATGGGTGTTGTTTTCGGGTATGAATACGGGTACTGTAATAATTAATAAATCTGTATTGACCATGTGTTGACAGTATGTCATTTGTCGGTTCGATATTATTTAGGTTTTGTTATTTTCGGTGTTTTCGGTTTGGTATTTTATGGTGCGATACCGGTGTGATTAGGAGTGTTCTGGAAAAGAAAACTAAAATTAAAATTGAGACCGAAAATTTGATCATAACCCGTGTTCAGATATTTTGTTTGGATTCAATTGGATATGAATTACTTATTTAGATATTCGATTTGGAGTAGGAGATAGAAACTGTAAAAGTGGGATTATTCGGGTATATGTTTAACATGAAAAAAGCATGTAATATTTTTGTGAATAAGATTTATTTAGACTATATTTTGAAGTTTGGATTTTAGTTCAATACTTACTAATTTGTATTTTCTAGTTTTACATGTTTATTATGATTCTAAACTAAATTTAGGAACCAAAGGGTAAGAAAAAGTAATCGAAAACCAAAAATTAGAAAAAATTCTTATTCGGTTTAATTCGGATTATTCATATGTATTGAAATCTGTTCGGAATTTAGTTTGGAAAGATCTGGATCGGATAAGACGATCTGTATTCAGTAATGCGTATTGGATTTCAAGTAGGTCATAAAACTTTCACATTTAAAAACCCGAGTTGCTGAAGATCTATAAGTTGAAAATCTATAAGTTGGACACCGATCTCATCTCTATTTCATTTCATATACCATATCTTTTTGTTGGGATTTTTATTGAGGAGTTTGTTTATTTACGTTGTCATTTTTTTGAAAGTTTCACTTAATATTTTCTTTTAAGAGAAAAAAGTATAATCAAGATATTTATCACTATTAAAGGCTATAAAATGATTATATAAAAATATTAATATATTATATAAAAAAAATCAAAATTGTGCTGTTGAAAAAGGCAAAATTGAGGGTTAAAAAGAAGTGCAAATGCAACATTTGAGTGGAGCAATAATGATGAAATGAAGCACCACTACTACAAAAAAGAGGCTTATCTTTTTTGTTTTCTTGGAATATTGGTGTTGGTGGGGGTTTATTCATTGGATACCTCCAACTCCCAATGCTTTTCCTTTTCTTTTCTTTTCTTTTTAACTCTATCTATTGTGTCCATATTACCAGCATACTTTATGATATGAATCATAATTGATAAAGCAATTTCCACAGTCAACAATAAATAAACTTTATTATGTTTTTAACTATTTTCAACACAAGTATCATGTAATATAAAGCTCTTTAAAACATAATTTGACCCACTCACTGGATTTCACTATTCTTTGTATGTTATTAACATAAAGTAGACATCTCTTATATTCATTCGTTAAGCTTTTATCATATAAACAGATGGTTAATGTACATTTACTAATCAAAACTTTATGTTCATACTTATTCGTTAAAGAATTGAGCTTATTAATGTTTCTTCATTTCGTTCGTTAGTTTTGTAAATAGATACTAACGGACATAAACAAACTTAACCATAAACGAATACAAACAAACATATATTCATTTGAGAGTCATTATCATTAAATCAACACAAAATCATCCCAAAAATAAAAAATACACCATATAATTGTATCATAATAATAATAATAATTATTATTATTATAAGTAAAAAAAATAAAATAATTAATGAGTGAAAATAGTAATTGTAAATTTATAATAAACGAACATATATATGTAAACGAGCGTACCCAGGAGGACGTAAATGAAATATTCAGAAGAAATTTAACGAACGAACCTAAACAAACACATTACCGAACATTCACTAACACAATTGAATGCATGCTGGCTTCGTTCATGTTCGTTCGTTAAGCTTATCGAACGAAATTCTTTGTTCATATTCATTTATTAAGCAAACAAACATGAACATACTTTCTACCGAATGGTTCACGAGTTGTTCCATGAACGTTCGGTTCGTTTACAACCCTATAGGCTACCGCAAAACATAAGTGTCGGTTTCGAAATCTGTAAACGTGTTGAATTTTTCTTTAAAATGATAAACCATGTTCAAGTTGCACTGGCAAGATAAATGTGTTCCAGAAAATCAAATATGAGTTAAGCTTATGCAAGCAATGGAAATAACAACTACTATTAATTTTTTCTTGTTGACTTTGACCGAATACCTAATATTTGATCAACTCTAAGCATCAATCACTTTCTTGTGGACTTTTGAGCACCATCTAGCTTATGTTCATATTACTTTCAAACCATAACATGTAGTTTTAAGAGGTCACAACCAATTAGTTTGCTGTATGACACATAGAATGATGTATTTCTAACTTACATACACATTTGTGTTGAAATATACACGAACTAGTTTTTATCCCCCGTATTACAGAGGTTGTTTTATATTATTTGTTTATGATATTTATTTTTGAACTTTTATTTTTTTTATTATGTGAAAGTTAATACTCCGTAATATACTTATGGTTTGATTATAAATTGTTTCACAAATAAATGAGATGTTATAACCCGGTTTAAAAGCTATATGGGTTTGATGAGTTCCAAAACCCGTTTATTTTTTTTACTATAAGATTGGTTTTTTCCATTAAAAATAATATATATTTTTTTAAATAAATCAGATATTTGTTATTAACATATCCCTACTTTATATGATTTTTATATCAAATATTTGGTGAGATTAGTTTTTAATTTAATGAGATGTTATAACCCGTTTAAGAAATATCTGGGTTTGATAAGACACATACCCGTGAATTCGGGTCAAATGCATGAGAAGCCTCCATTTAAAAATCAAGCAAATCTGGTGACTCTAAAAAAAGATGAAACGACCACATCGCGACACGTATGATTTTTATGTTTTCGTTTATATATATTATAGATAATATCAAAATATTTAATGAGGTTATTGTTTTAATTTTTAACTGTTGATATTTAAATGTTTAATCCTAAGTGTGTGTGTGTATATATATATATAGGTGCACAAATCGGGTTTTTCTAATGCCGGTTCCGGATATGGAACTGGGTTCGGATATTGGCAATACCCGAGTCGGGTATAGAACAATGTATTTGAATACCCTGTTTCTGGGTATTGAAAAAACATATTTTCGAGTTTTTATAGATTGAACTTTTTAAGAGGCTACACTTTTTTGGGTTATTTTTTCAGTAATTTAGGGTAATTTCAGGTGTAAGTATAGGTGGGATATTTGAAAAAACTCGGTTCCGGATATGAAACCAGTTCCGGTTTTTAGGTATTACCGAGTACAAAGTAGGATCGGTTCGGGAAAGAGTTCGGGTACTGAAATGCATACCCTACGAGTAGGGTCGGGCACGTGTTCGGGTAGTAAAATCCCGGGTATAGAAAAACCCGGTTTCGGGGTTTTTTTTTCGGGTTCGGGTTTTTTGTGCACCTCTATTATATGGGTTCTAATATAATTGTGCTTGTTTGGTATGTTAGATTGGACCAAGTTCAATTTTGGATTGGAGCATAACTGCATAAGGAAAACCGGGCTGGCATGGCTAGTAGACGTTCCAGATCCACACGGTTGTTTCCTCGTTTATTATAAAACTTGGAAAAGGGTTTTGTCCTATCCATTTGTCTCGCTCATATTTGTTTGTTCTCTCCCGTTCAATCCAGTGGTTGAGTGTTTAAGGTTCATCACATTGATGTCCGAATATTTGTATGAGTGTACGTATTCGTTTTTTCGATAGCGATAAAGTTTATCCTAGATAACAAAAATAACAAAAGGTGAGTGAACTTGGTCATCAAAATCTAAAAGTCAAGTACAATGAAAGTCATAAGCTGATGAAAGAACATAGACCAAAAGGTGAGTGGATTTGGTATGCACAATTGGCAATTGTTACGGTTTATTCGAGACAACCGTCAATCTCCCAACATAAGAGAAGAAGAGAAAATAAACTCAAATAATAATTCTTTCTTATTGAAACGATTACAATTTATAGGAAAAGAAAAACATATAAAATAGGAAAAGATAAACAATAAGGAAACCTAATTATAATACAATAAGAAAACTAAATAAAAGATAAACTTAATTAATATATTAAACTTAAATAATATTTATGATCATATCAGCTTTAACGCTTAAGCTTATCGGTAACTAACCGTCCACTTAAACATTAACAAGAAGCAACTATGCAAATATCACATGTGAGAAAATTTTCAAGCTCAAGCTAGGCTCGGGTTTGATTTGTATATTATTTATTTAGCCATTTTGTCTATATACATATATAACAAGTGTGTATGTATAACTATATAGTTTTCTATAACGTAACATACATTATATAATTATTTTTATCATAATCATATATAACTATTTTTGTAATGTAATATACTTCTAGTATATTAAGCAAACCTATTATATTTATATAAAGAATTGTTTCAGTGTATTCACATTAGAGTCTTTATCTAATTAAATTTTAATAATTTAACACTAATTTTCGTATCTAATTTAAAGATGGTGCAATAGTGATTATCACCCACTATTCAACGCCTCTATAATTTAACTATTGAATATTAAGCATCTAGGTTTGTACATCAAGCATGAAAGAAATAAGAATGAATAATCTTACTAATCTATTAAATCAATACAATTTTGTCACATGTCCTTCTCCTAAGGTGTCCACATAGGCCTCCATGTCATCTCATTTCCATTCTAAGACTCTCTAATATGATGTCATGTGTCATCTCACATGCTATTTAAACCTTATAATTTTCCACCATCATTTTAATCATTATAATTTCTCTCTCTCTCTCTCCCTCCCTCTCTCTCTCCGGTAATTTTCACCATCGAGATTAATCGTTTTCCGGTAATGGCCAACAATGTTATTTGATTTTCCGGCAAGGTAATATCTTTTCCGGTAAGGTTTTCCGATATGGTTTTATATTTATTTTAATTGTTATATGATTTTGTAATAATCTCTTTAGGTTGTATATCAAAATCCAAGATTGAATTGATATTTTGAAGTTATTACGGTTTTCCGGTAAGATTTTTGTTTTCCGTTTTTGTTTGTATTTTTCCGGCAACATCATATTTTCTTCCGATTATTGAAGATCTAACATTTTTATCTTTGTTTTCATTGTTAACTGATTTTTTAAAAATCAGTTTATGTTCTAAATCAAAAAAGGCGATGAAGCTAATATTTCTACGTTTTTACGTTTTTCCGGTAAGTTTTTCAGTTCATGTGTTATAAATTCGAACCACGATCTGATTCAGTTGAAACCGTGAACGCCAATTTGGAGTAAGAATTTGGAAGGTTACGACGTTTCTATAAATTCAATTAATTGGCCATGTAATTACGGTTTCCAAAAATCCAATTGATTGACGCCATAATTACGAATTCTGGAAGAAAAAGGAAAAGCTAAAATTATATTTTTTAATTCTACCATTTATTTATGGTTAAAAATTTATTTAGTTAAACAAAATAATTGATTTTGCATTAAATGAGTTTATTATTAATTAGAAACATTAATTGATTGACATAATTTTGCATTAATTGATTTTGCATTAATTGAGTTTATTTAATTAAACAAAACAATTGGTTTTGCATTAATTGAGTATATTATTAATTAGGAACATTAATTGATTGACATAATTACGAATTCTTGAAGAAAAAGGAAAAGCTAAAATTATATTTGTTAATTCTACCATTTATTTATGGTTAAAAAATTATTTAATTAAACAAAACAATTGATTTTACATTATTTGAGTTTATTATTAATTAGGAACATTAATTGATTGACGCCATAAACATTTTTAAATTGCCTGGTCAAACATTAAAGTTGATTTTAACTTTAAGTTAAACTTTTTAAATGAGTGATTAAACAAACATTCATAATTTCTAAAATTACCATCACTAAGATTTATTATTTCTAAAACGATGCAATTTAAAATTTAGAAATTTCCAAATTTAAATTAAAGTTGAATTTTATGAATTATTGGGTAATTTTTCATAACGTGTAACATTACCACGGTTAAAATTTATTATTTGTAAAACGAATATTAATATTTAATTTTCTCATTTCAGGTTATGTTCCCAAGTTGATATAGCTAATTTCATGGGTTGAAGATTTGTTGATAAGATATCTTATTTTTTGTTTAATATTGATGTATATTTTTGTTATTATTCATGTATTTATGTATTTTTCACAATTCATGTAATTTATTTGATTTTTATATAATCAATCATATATAGTTGTTGGTTTTGTCCATTTAATATATTTTAATCAGAACCGATGTATTAAAGAAAATTTTATTTTTGTACCTTATATTTATCTATTTATTAATGATAATCTCTATAATTTATAATAATTACTAAATTTTAGTAATTTTGTTATTATTAATTCATTACCTTTTCTAATTAGTTTTTACATCTTATTTTGACAGAAATAATAACATTTAGACCTTCCCATTTTTATATTTCGATATATTTGACTTAAAACATTATTATGTTATTATATTGTAAGATACATTATATTTTCTATATATAAACAATTACGTTATATATGGAAAACCCAGTAAATAAGTTATAAAGTTTTCATGATTTTAATTACAAAATATTTAGACTTCTTTTAAATTCGAAAATGAACCAATCTTTCAACAAATTTTTAAAAGTTTTAAAACTCTCCATAATTTTAAACTCATTTCAAAATCTTTTCATAATTTTTTTAGGGTTTCAAAGTAACCGATTTGATTTTCATATTTGTAGTTTTTTCTAAATTAATTAGTCATATTAGTAAATAATAACCGTGTTATTTTATAACACAATATTTAAATCGACATAATTTATAATAATCAATACTTAATATATCATAAATTAAATAACCGTTTTATCATCATTTATAAATATTATTCGTCACATATGATTTAGTGAATATTATTAAACATAACAACTTTTCATAATTTATTAATATTATTATTCCCATGAATCAAGATATTTCAAATTATTTATATCTTTACATAGAAGACCAAATTCAAACTTAAAACTACAAAATTTAAACTCCTTTTTAATTAACATATTTAAACTCTTTTTAAATTCGAATATTGACCAATCTTTCAACAAATTATTAAAAGTTTTAATACTCCACATAATTTTAAACTCATTTCAAAATCTTTACATAACTTTTTGAAGTTTTTAAATTAACCGATTTAATTTTCATTTTGGTAATTATTTCTAAATTAATTAGTCATATTAGTAAAATTAAAACCGATTTGATTTTAATTTTTGTGATTTGGCATTAACTAGAATAAGTTATCATTTTAATATTAAAAATACTGATTGTCAAATTATAAATACTTACCATAATTGGTCAAAAATCAAACAAAATTTCATAATATTTTAAAGTTGACTAATTCCAGTTTTTTTTATATTTTATAACTATTTTGAAAATATTTTAAAATAGGTTGTTTTAGAAGAGTATAAAATTTGTTAAGTATAAAATGACGGCCAAAAATGATTTTTATATTTCAATATATTTAGTGACAAGTTATTCCACCCGCGTGTCACGCAGGCCTATACCCAAGTAATGATAATAATAGCAGTCCTACAATAAAAAAGAGAGAATATAGAGAGTGTATAGGCTATAGGAGGTTAAACAAAACTTAGTGATAAATTTAAAGATATGTGACGTTTAGAGATAGTGATAAATATTTTAATGTGAATGCTCTTACACTCGTAAAAGACATGAAGCTTAGACTCAGGCTCATTTAATAAGAGATCTTGTTTTAGACTCGAGCTCTATTTTGAGATTTTAGCGAACCTGCCTTAAGTAACTCACAAATAGCTTGACACGTTTACACATGTTAAATGAGATTAGGCTAGGACTAATCATCTAGCAACGAACCCCTTTTGATCTAAAGCTTTACTGGGCCTTGGCTTGAAACTGCCCATTAGTAAAAGGAAAGGAAGTCTATTGAAGCCTTTGGGCCTTGAGCCCATGAGCATTCAACTTTAATATCCAAATCCAACCACATGTAGAAAATAAACTGAGATTAGTTTGCTGGATTTCATAATTAGAGGTGTAAAAAAGGGTTCTAAACCCAGACCAACCCGACAGTATAGTCAGTTGCGGTTCGGTTCCAACAATACCAGCCGGCTTGGCTCGACATTTTTGGACTAAAAATAGTTTTGGAACGGGTTCGTTGAGAATAAGCAAAGATTTGAATTTTAAGGATAACATGTTTGGTTTTAAATGGTATGAACTAAAATAAATTTACGCAAATTCCTCCGTGTAAAAAAACTTAACGTTTTATTCAATTTGTGAAGGAATTTAACCAAATTAACTGCAATCTCGGACTCCTTGATCGATGAAAGGAATATGGTAAAAAATTATTTTTAAGTCTTGTTCTCCATCTATTTTTTGGCAGTCTAACCCACTCATCAAGTTTGAATAAATGATGCTTTCATCAAGTCTTTCTACTTTTTCACAAGGAAACACTACCACTCGAAGAGATGCTAGCTATGTCACGGCAACCCTTGAACTTTAGCACCTCAAACGCCGTCAACTTCCACCATCGAATTGCTTCCCTCTCCACCGATAAAAAAGCCGCATTCAAAGCCAAGATTAAAAAATTTAAAATCATTTCCACCTAAAATGAAACCTAATGATGCACCCTAGCCGAGCATTTAAAATCATCGAACTCGAGACCTTGCAGTTATAGGTGTACAAAACCGGTTTTTTTACCAAACCGAATCAGTTTGAGTTTAAACCGGTTTTAGGCAACAATAAAAAGACTAGATTTAAAACCGGTTTGATTTTGAAATGGTTGAACCGTCGGTTTGGGAACCGATTTGAATTAAACCGGTTTTTTGTACACCTCTACTTACCGTCATTAGTCTAAGTTTTTTCAGTTAAACTAAACCTCACTTGCAGTCGCCACATAGAAAAGAAAAGGTAGGAATAAAATGTAAACAAGGGAGTCGACCCACCCAAAGAAAGATGCATGTTCGCATTAAGTTTCAAAAAAAATAAAATAAAATCATCCAATCAATCATATTCGTATATTTTTCCAATAACAAAAAGTAGGACCAGTATATAATTTATCATTAAAATTTTACAATTATTTAAGCAACATATCTCTAATAAATTTACCAATCAAGCACTATACACTTGTTTATTGAGTTATATTCAGTTCGTTGATTAACTTTTTTTGTAAATTTAGGATATGTTGGTGTGTGAGCTTGGAGTTCAAATAAAGTTATAATATTTTTATTTAGTAAAGTAAGCAAAAATAAAAACATAAACCCTACAATAATAATTTTTACTTAAAATAAACCAACAAACAAGGACTAAAATAGTTAAATAAAGGCACTAAATAAATAAAATCGTACAAGCTATTAAAATGCCATAAACCAAATAATTTAATAATTTATTTCGTAAATTGACATATTCCTGTAGGTATGAGTAATGGGTGTTCCTCGTTATTTTACTTTAGATCACATTCATTAAAGATATTAATTATTAAATAATTTCATAATTTACTTTGGGCGCCTTAATATTTCGAAAACCTCAGCCATGACTATTTTTTTTAAACCAGAAATGCTATAAAAAGCAGAGCCATAAATTTATAAAAGTAAACTCATCATTTTTATCAAATTCATCAAAAATCATCTCAAAATTCTCAAACTTCGAAAACATTAAAAAGATTTAATAAAAAGAAATTTAATCGATGAAGCTAAAACTCTCAAGAAAAAAATTATTATAAAATCAACTGGTCTAGTAAAGAGCTATGCTAGAATATCTACATACCATGTTACACAATCATCGCATTTTCACACTAGTGCATTTAAAAGGAAAACGAACGACAAGCTTCCCAATTCATATCCACAAGTTTTCCTCTATTTTTGACCCAAATGAAGCTATCTTTACTAATTTCCTCATCTATATGAGTAATTGAAGCCTTTGATTATCAAAAAGAGCCGTATTTCGCCTCTTCCATATATAGCAACACTCCGCGAGAATCACCGATTGGATTGCTTATCGTTTAGTTCCTTGTGCCCCGCTAGTTAAGTGGATAATTAAGAAGATATCGAAACTCGAAAGCGTATAATTCTCAATATCAGTACTAACCTAATTCAAATAATAATAAATATGATTAAATTCATCAAAATCATCTCAAAATTCTTTATAAGTTCACCTTAGTTGACACATGGGATTTTAATGCACTCGTATTCAAAACCCGACTCAAGAGTTTTCTTATAGTGATAGTTTACCTCATTCATGGTGTTCATGGTTGATTCATGTCTGCAGCTTCAAAAAAGGTTAACATATCGTGTCAGTAAAACTCATTAAGATATTAAATATAGTTGTTAAAAATGTTATTAAAGTAAATTCACCTAAAAATTCCAAATTTACATCCTCAAGAGTCAAGACCATTAGAAAATAAAAATAAAATTAAAAAATCCAGGAAACTAAAACACTCAAATGTTTATATTCCTCTATTCTTAAACCTAATTCAAATAATAATGTCCTTTCTAATATGATATAGTAGTACAAAGTTAAAGTTTTGGATGAAGATCTCGGTTCAATCCCAACTTACAACATTTTAAGAGGGTCGTGGGTGGCTCAGTGAAGGAATACTGGGATCTCTGTGATTTCCTGTTTGATCCTGAGAATGTTGATTTCGGGCAACTGGTCTCTCTGGGATTGAAGATCACTTTAAGGCGCTTAAATACTACATACGGCTTAGTTGAGTCAACTAACGATGAACTTTTGCCATTGAGTTAGACAATTTTTTATTTGTTGGTAGTTACAAAAAAAAATTCAAATAATAATAAAAAAAAACCTTTAATCAAATTCACCAAAAATATCTCAAAATTCTCATAATCCCACCTCAAAATTCCAAACTTGCATAATCAAAACCACTAAATTATTAAAAAAAACAAAATTTAAATCCTTTAAACAAAAACTCTCATATGTTTATATATATCATAATCCGCTATATTAATACTAACCTAATTCAACAATCATAATAATAACAATAATAATTCTTCAAACTCATCTCAAAATTCTCATAATACCACCTCAAAATTCCAAACTTACATCATCAAAACCACTAAAACTTAAAATAGAAAAAAAACTTAACTCCTCTAAAACAAAAACTCTCAAATGTTTATAAATCATAATCCTCAATATTAATACTAACCTAATAAATAATAATAATAATAATAATAAATATTATTATTAATCTTGAAATCCAATTTTCTCCCAAACCGCATTCCTAACTCTACTCAAATCTCTTCCTTTCAAAGTCCTTCCAACTCCTTCATGCACCGAAAACGACACCACCCTCGTTCTCGCCACCACCTCATGCGGCGGAGTCCGGCCACCGGCGCCGGAGTCAAACTCAAACTCATCAAACTCGTCAACCCATCTCGTGTTTTTCTGCCCACAATCTTTCTTCAGTATATTTGACCAGTCCGGCACGTTGACCGACAGCGACGACGGCGTTGCTCCGGCGAGTTTGTTGGGTTTTGAAGGTTTTGAGGGTTTGGTGATTGGTATTATTGGGGTGGGTTGAAAGTCCGGTGAGGTGGAGGTGTTCCAGATGTCGGATTCGGTGAATTCGAAGTGGGTGTCGGAGGTGGTGGCCGGAGAGTTGCCGGAGATGTACCGGTGGGTTGATCGGAGCATTGTGTGTGTGTGTTTTAAAATGTGTACTCTTATTGTTGATCAGGTTATGTTGCTTTTATAAATGGTTTTAGTGGATAAGGTTTATTTTTCTTTTTTTTTTAAATTAAAAAAGAAAGTTATACTCCTATTAGTTTTTTTTGGTAGAGGTGCACAAACCGGGTTAAAACTTAAAAACGATTTGGATTGAAATCGGTTTGGGTTGGTCAATAAAAGTAAAAATCGGTTTCTGATCGGTTTTGGTTCGGATTGAAACCGGTTTCATGAAAAGTGGCGATCGGTTTCAGTTCGGGTTTTGGTTGGTTTTTGCCCGGTTTCGAATCGGTTTTGGTGGAGAATATGACAAACTGGTTTCAAACCTACTATTCCAAACCGGTTTCTACATAATCGGTTTCGGTTTGGTTTTCGGGTCGGTTCAGTGAACCAGTTTATTTGTCATCCTCTAGTTTTTGGAGGTATTCAGGTTATTATTGATCCGGGTTTTTTTCGGGTTTCGGGTAGGGTAGGGTCGGGTTTTGACTGGGTATTAGTGGAACCGGTGGGACGGTTCTGGTTATGGAGAGAAACCCAAAGCTCGGTCCGTACCCGCGTGTAAGTCTCTGATGCTAGTCTAAGGAGGAGGGAATGAGTTTTTGAATGGAGATTCAGGTTTATCTTTACAAATAATATTTTGGAGGAAGTATGGGCGACTTGAATGAATATTGAGATATTTGTGATATCTAGTTTGATTGTGAGAGCGTAAGGTTGTATCACAAGTGGGCCTTCGGGCGGGTGCGTTTTCTACAGAACTTGTGATAACTTGGAGACGTTTAAGGGCTCCGTATTACTGGGTTGGGCTAGCTGGCGGTGGCCTTTTGTCATTGAGTCATCTCGTACAGAGTACCTAAACAATTCTGTTTGTTGATCGTTAAAAATAGGGAAGAGGGAATGTGTAACATCCTAAAATTTATAATGTTAAATAAAGAAAGTTACGTTTAGTGATTTCGCGTTATTAATTAATTAATGTCGAGCAAAGAACGGATCATGGACTTAGATTAATTAAGATGGGTTAAATGAGAATGGGCCTTAGGTCCATGGGCTTTAAGGGATATAAATATCCCCTAAACCAACCTAAAACCCCAAACCCTCATTTAATTTCCATCATAATCTCTACACACTCAAAAACACACACATACACTACACCATATTCGGCCGAGAGAGAGAGAGACATCCGAGACCAAGAATCAAGCCGACCATTATTAGATCTTCAATATACGAGATAACCAAGCAAACCGCGACCACACCGAACGTATAAAAGGTATGTTCTTGACCTTTAAAGTTTACGTAGTATTGAACGTTTTTATCTTAAAGGTCCAAGCTTTATAGTATATACGGGATATATATACGAACAAAAACGGTTAGGGAACGTAGGGGGTGATGTCGAACCATAACAAGGGTATTAAAATCGCCAAAATGCTTAATAAAAACCAAACCCGTAGCTGACCTGAACAACTTCGCCTGCAAAAGCTTAACTTCGCCTTCAAAGCATAACTTCGTCTTCAAAGCTTAAGTTCGCCTAATTGATAACTTCGCCTACGGCCAAGTTCGCCTAATTGATAACTTCGCCTAAGGCCAAGTTCGCCTAACTGATACCTTCGCCTACGGCCAAGTTCGCCACTGATAACTTCGCCTAAGGCCAAGTTCGCCTAACTGATAACTTCGCCTAAAGCTAAGTTCGCTTAAGGTTTAACTTCGCCTAAAGTTAAGTTCGCTTAGAAAATAAATTAAAAACTTAATGGAAAATGTGTTAAGACAGTTAATGTAAATAAAATTTTTCAGTTAGGCTTCGCCTCGACCCCAGCCAGGGGCTCTGCCCCTTGGACCCTGCTAGGGGCTGCCGCCCCTAGACCCCCGCTGCCAGGGGCGCTGCCCCCGGACCCCCGTTCGTTGTGGGTAGTAGTTAAGACTAGAAAGATGATATGAGTAGTGATAGTTAATTGATACGTATACTTGTTATACAGTCAGCCGTGCACAACTGAAGAAAGGGATTACTGTAACACCCCGTAACCGCAGCGGAAACGTACACGGGATGCAACAGACACATCTGATATCAACAGCATTGCTTATAAAGAAAATACCACTACATTAATTTATAATATATTACATTGTTGCGAGTTTCATTACTGTCTAGGTGTTACACACATATTTTACCGATAAGACATTAATAAATTCATTACAAAACAAAGAGCAGCAAGCTTCCAACAGGTAGCACAGATAGTTAAGCAAACATCAATCAATCCAACTTGGGCATACCTAGAAAACATGTAAAGAAAACGGGTCAACTACGAATAGTTGGTGAGTTTCACTAATTTGAATAAACACTGACAAATCATTTTAATAATCATTTATTAACAATATAATCATGCTGGGAACTATGTTACCCCAGAACATTTCCAATAACTTTCTGGGAACTATGTTACCCCAGAACAATAACAACCCCTGGGAACTATGTTACCCCAGAACAATAATAACCCCTGGGAACTATGTTACCCCAGAACAATAATAATAACCCCTGGGAACTATGTTACCCCAGAATAATAACAACCCCTGGGAACTATGTTACCCCAGAACAATAACAACCCCTGGGAACTATGTTACCCCAGAACAATAATAACCCCTGGGAACTATGTTACCCCAGAACAATATAACCCCTGGGAACTATGTTACCCCAGAACAATAACACATTATAAACATTTTATATATTCTATGCATCAGCCCATATATATATAAATGTACAAGTATTTCCATACGATCGGTATGTACTTAAATACTTTAAATAAGACATGTTTTCCGCCCCGGGAAAATATAATTAAAACAATTCATTAAAAGGGGCTCGTGAAAACTCACCTTTTTGGGAGTCGGGGTAATATGAGGAACAGCTACGTGCTGGGATCTGTAATAGGATATCTAAGTCGTTACTATATAATTCCCACAAATTAAATCTATGTAAACTGTACATCGGGGAACACTGATAACCTAGTTAAGGTGATGAAATTATAGCTCGGTTTGACACCCCGTTTGGCCGCGGGGCCCGTTTCCGGTATTTCGGTGCCGGAAACGGTAAAAATCGGGTAAAATTACCCAAATCATCCGAATTATTTTCGGATGATTTATTTTTACTTAATTTACTTAGGTTTATGAAAATAGTCTATTTTTAAAGTTTTCGTGTACCAGTCAGCTCGCTTATGCGAGTTTTGCCGGTTTACACGTTTTAAGCTTTAAAAAACTTGTTTTTATGTTCATTTTAGCACAAATAATTACCCGTTTAGTCTCGGGTCTTGAAATTTTGCACAAAACTCAATTTGACAGTAAGAACATTTTATAAAATTTTCCAGATTTATTTTCCTATATTTGCATTTATTTACCTATTTTTAAATCTCATTAAAACACTAAAAATATAAAAAAATACCAAAATACTTTAGGAAAATCCCAAGTTTTTCTGGAATGATCCTTGTCATTCTCATAACTCTCTGGAATTTTTCCAGATTTATTTTCGTAAATTTACATATATTTATCTATTTTCAAATCTTATTAAAATACTAAATATATCAAAAATACCAAAACACTTTAGAAAAATACCAAATTTTTCTGGGATGTTCCTTGTCATTCTCATAACTCTCTGGAATTTTTCCAGATTTATTTTCGTAAATTTACATATATTTATCTATTTTCAAATCTTATTAAAATACTAAATATATCAAAAATACCAAAACACTTTAGAAAAATACCAAATTTTTCTGGGATGTTCCTTGTCATTCTCATAACTCTCTGGAATTTTTCCAGATTTATTTTCGTAAATTTACATATATTTATCTATTTTCAAATCTTATTAAAATACTAAATATATCAAAAATACCAAAACACTTTAGAAAAATCCCAAGTTTTTCTGGGATGATCTTTATCATCCTCATAACTTTCTGGAATTTTCCCAGATTTATTTTCCTACATTTACATTTATTTATCTATTTTTAAATCTTGTTAAAACACTAAATATATCAAAAATACCAAAACACTTTAGAAAAATCCCAAATTTTTCTGGGATGATCTTTATCATCCTCATAACTTTCTGGAATTTTCCCAGATTTATTTTCCTACATTTACATTTATTTATATATTTTTAAATCTTGTTAAAACACTAAATATATCAAAAATACCAAAACACTTTAGAAAAATCCCAAATTTTTCTGGGATGATCTTTATCATCCTCATAACTTTCTGGAATTTTTCCAGAATTTAAAACTTATTTTTCAAGCCATTTTCACCCAAAACCGAGCTAGAAAGCCCTAGAACTCGTATCACCGAAAAGCCTACTTAGACTTTTCCAACTGAGCTCAAATTTTGTGGGTGACTTTTATATGTTATAAAAAGCTTATCTTAAATTTTCCGGAATTTTTCATCATGTTTTGCTATTTTTCACTATTTTTGGCCAAAACCGAGCATTAAATTCACCAAATATTCATCTTTTATCCAAAAATTACCAAAAATTCACAGATCTCATATTTTCATGTGTAGATCATCTCTGTGAAATTTCGTGACCCAACTCTAAGCACACGGAAATCTGTCCATTTTTCATAAACACCCGAAAACCGAACTATCTTGTGTTTTCTAGCTTTAGATCGCAAGGATCTCGGTTTCTAGCCTTTGCTAGCCGCTAGATACAACACTTTCAAGCACAACAACACCACACCAAGCAAACTATACCAACAATCAAGCCATTTCTTTCCTAGAGTCGGTTAAAACATCAAAACAACGATTTCAACCGTAAAAATTCGTTCTAAACACTTTTAACTAATTACTTGGATCAAGATCCTTTGTATAACTTGTATACATCCTTTGATCACACAAGAACCGGTTCCATCTCGGGTTTTCACCCATATTTCATTTGGAACCTTTTTGTTCTTGCAAAAACAACTCAAACTAAGTAATTAACACCAAAGATCATGTATTATAACATGTTTATACCTTTGTTCTTGATTAGAAATGATGGAAATGGATGGAGGATCAAGGGTTTGTGATGGGTGATGAAAAGCTTGAGAGATGGAGAGAGTTTTGAGAGAGTTTGTGTGTGTTTGTATGAAGAAAAAAAAAGAAAATGAAAGATAATATCAAAGGAGGGGTGGCCGGCCCCTTTGTGGTGTGGGGGTGGGTCCCACATCTTCAATAATAGCCACAAAATTGGATTGTGTAATCCGGATAACGTTGTGGATAATCTGGTTCAGTTCGTTTCTCGTTTAATACTCGTAATTCGGCTTAAAACGAGCATAAAATGGTCGTTTTTCGGGTTAAAATAAAATTTATATAAAACTGATTTAAAAACTTTAAAAACTTAACCCATGACATTAAGACATCATATTATTAATAATTACGCATCTTTTTCGGCTTGATTGATCGTCTCTTGCTTGGTTTGGTGATAAAGGTTTCGTTTAGCGTACCGACGTACCATTAAATCGAAATCCTTTTTCTGTGCTATAATTTACTTATCCCGAAGCATTAATACCTCGTAAATACCACTAAACATTATATACTTCGTCTATAATGTAATTCCCGATTCATTCGGGTTTTCAATAATCGTTCATTGGTTAATTGTAATTCCAATACGATTCGCTATATAATCGAGTATGATTCGTACAATGAATCATATATACTCGTATATATGTACTATAACTCATATAATCAATATTTAAATGACACGTAAATAGTATATTCCGGCTAGGGTATACCTGGATTTGCCGGAATCGTTACATTCTCCCCCCGTTATAAAAATTTCGTCCTCGAAATTTTACGCGACAACTACTTCCTTTTGAGGAAACAGGTGGGGGTATTTCTTCCGAAATTCGTCCTTTCGTTCCCAAGTAAATTCTGGGCCTCGTTGCGAATTCCATCTAACTTTGACCAACGAGATCTTATTGTGTCTAAGTTGCTTGATTTTCCCATCTACTATTTCTATAGGCTCCTCTACAAAGTTGAGCCTATCACTTATTTGAACACCCTCTAAGGGTAACACCGATGTCTCATCCACCAGACATCTTTTCAAATTCGACACATGAAACACGTTATGAACTGCACTTAGTTCCTCAGGCAGTTCTAGTCGGTAAGCTACCGGACCGATCTTTGCAGTAATATCAAATGGTCCAATATATCTAGGGGCCAACTTCCCCGCCTTTCCAAACCTGACCACTCCTTTCCAGGGTGATACTTTCAAATATACCTTTTCACCCTTCTCAAATGACAACGGTTTTCGACGGGTATCGGCATAACTCTTCTGCCGATCCCGCGCGGCTTTCAGGTTGTTCTTAATTTCAAGAATCTTGCTGGTCGTCTCCTGGACCAGATCCGATCTAATGACCTGCGAGTCCCCCACTTCAGACCAGCAAAGTGGTGATCGGCACTTCCGCCCATACAATGCTTCATAAGGTGCTGCCTTTATACTGCTATGGTAACTGTTATTATAGGAAAATTCAACGAGTGGGAGATGTTGATCCCAATTTCCCTTAAAGTCCAGTACGCAGGCACGAAGCAAATCCTCCAAAGTTTGAATGGTCCTCTCAGACTGGCCATCGGTCTGAGGGTGGTAAGCTGTGCTTAGGTCAATACGTGTTCCCAATGCTTCTTGGACAGCTTGCCAAAGTTTGGAGGTGAAATGGCTATCCCTATCGGAGATGATCGAGATGGGAATGCCATGACGAGACACTATTTCATTTATATAAATTTGCGCAAGTCTCTCAGTGTTAAAAGTATTCCTAATTGGAATAAAATGTGCCGATTTGGTTAATCGATCCACGATTACCCAAATCGCATCATGACCTCGGGGTGTCTTGGGGAGATGTGTCACAAAATCCATTGTGATCTGCTCCCACTTCCATTCGGGAATTTCCGGCTGATGTAGCATTCCCGAGGGTTTCTGGTGTTCCGCCTTAACTCTCGCACACGTCGTACACTTGCCGACGTATGTGGCTATATCCTTTTTCATACCTGGCCACCAGTAAAATTCTTTCACATCCTTGTACATTTTATCTGATCCCGGATGTATGGAATATTTCGATTTATGTGCTTCATCCATGATCAAATCACGAAGGTCATGGAGGGTCGGGATCCAAATCCGATTTTTGAAATAAAGAATTTCGTCCACACGCTGTTCGAAATTCTTCTCATTCTCGTAAAGTCCTTCTTTATCCAATTGGCCCTCTTTCAACGCCTCGCGTTGAGCGACTCGAATTAAATCTGAAAGGTTTGACTGAACTATCATCCCCAACGCTCGCACACGTAGTGGCTTGACTCGATCCTTTCTACTCAAGGCATCGGCTACAACGTTAGCCTTGCCGGGGTGATATCGTATGTCACAGTCGTAGTCACTCAGCAACTCGACCCATCTTCGTTGCCTCATATTCAGTTCTTTCTGATCGAATATGTGTTGCAAACTTTTATGATCACTGAATATGGTGCACTTTGTACCGTAGAGATAGTGTCTCCAGATTTTAAGTGCAAAGATGACTGCTCCCAGTTCCAAGTCATGGGTAGTGTAGTTTTTCTCATGAACTTTTAACTGTCGAGACGCATAGGCTATGACCTTTTTATTTTGCATTAACACGCATCCTAACCCTCTACGGGATGCGTCACAATATACAACAAATCCATCGTCTCCGTCGGGGAGACTTAAGATTGGCGCTTGGCACAATCTTTGCTTTAGCGTTTGAAACGCCGCTTCCTGCTCTTCACCCCAATCATACCTTCGATCCTTTTGGGTCAGCAGGGTTAAAGGTTGGGCAATGCTGGAAAAATTCTCAATAAATCGACGATAGTACCCAGCTAAGCCTAAGAATTGGCGGATTTCCTTTGGAGATTTAGGCGCTTGCCAATTCTTAATAGCTTCAACCTTACTCGGATCAACGTGTATTCCTTGGTGGTTTATAACATGACCGAGGAATTGCACCTCTTGTAACCAGAAGTTACACTTGGAGAATTTTGCATATAACTTCTCCTGATCCAGGAGCTCTAAAACTAACTTTAAGTGTTGCTCGTGCTCCTCTTCACTCTTCGAGTATATCAAAATATCGTCAATAAATACAATGACGAACTTGTCGAGATAGGGTTTACAGACTCGGTTCATGAGATCCATGAATACCGCTGGCGCATTTGTTAGCCCAAAAGGCATAACTAAAAATTCGTAGTGGCCGTAGCGAGTCCGAAACGCGGTTTTTGGGATATCCTCCTCTTGAATTCTAACTTGGTGGTATCCCGATCTAAGATCAATTTTTGAGAAATAGCTCGCACCTTGTAGTTGGTCGAACAAATCATCGATTCGGGGAAGAGGATATCTATTTTTGATGGTTAATTTGTTCAATTCCCTGTAGTCAATGCACATTCGAAGGCTTCCGTCCTTCTTTTTCACAAATAGTACAGGTGCACCCCACGGGGAATAACTGGGACGTATAAACCCCTTATCCAACAATTCCTGCAACTGGTTGGATAGTTCTTGCATCTCGGACGGTGCAAGTCTGTAAGGGGCCTTAGCAACAGGGCCGGCTTGAGGTAATAAGTCGATTCTGAATTCGACTTGTCGGGTTGGCGGTAATCCAGGAAGTTCCTCTGGAAAGACTTGTGGAAATTCGTGCACCACGGGAATATCGTCCACCCGTTTTTCCTCAGAATCAGCGGCCGTCAGGCTCGCTAGATACGCCACACATCCCTGACGTATATATTTCAACACCTTGAGGTGGGATATAAATGGTATCATGGTGCCGGATTTTTCTCCCTGCACTAATACCTCCTCGTCATCCGACACCCGGATCTTGACGGTTTTCTTTTCACAGTTTATTTCTACCCTATTACGAGCCAACCAATCCATTCCCACTATCACGTCAAAACTACCCAATTCTACCGGTAACAAGTCAATCAGGAAGGATTGTTCGCTTAGAATAAAAGGGCAATTCCGAACAATCCGATTAACTATCATGGTTTTACCGTTAGCAACCTCTACGGTGTAGGGTTCTATGGTTTCACCAATAGGAAGGTTTGCTATCGAAAGGAATCTAACGGAGACAAAACTTCTATCGGCGCCTGTATCAAATAATACAGAAGCGTAATGATCAGAGACGAGGAAGGTACCTGTCACTACGCTGGGGTCCTGGCGCGCCTCGTTCGCTCCCATCACAAATGCCCGGCCTCGCGCCGGATTGGACGCCGATGGCTGACCCGCGAGTTGTCTCCCGTTTCCTCCCTGATTCAGTTTCGGGCAGTTCCTTTTGAAGTGATCCGTGCTGCCGCATTCGTAGCAAGCACGGCTAGTGGTCACCATCTGGTTTCCTTGCGGGTTCTGCTGTCGGGCTGGTTGAGTTCTAAATGGTTGCGCCCGAATAGGTTGTGGTTGGCGGTTCAGGTTGTTCAGATTTGTCTTACAATTTGGTGCGTAGTGTCCAACCCTGCCACACCGGTGGCACACCACCTCCTTGCACACGCCACTATGGTGGTAACCACATTTCCCGCATTTAGGAAACGTTCCCCTCTGCGGTTCTTGCCTTCCGCCCGAACTAGTCATGGCATAGCTCTGGGCAGCGGGCCTAGCTCGTTTGTTTTGCTGCTTCTCTCGGATCCTATTGTCATACGTACCTCGCTTTCCCCCAGCCGACTCTCCCGTCGCCTTTATCGATCCGCTCCTTAAGAAATCATATGTGACAATACCAGCCTGTGTCACTGCACCCTCATACGTCTGGTGCCCTCCCGCGTTAACTATGCTCCTCACTACTGGAGTAAGTCCCCAAATATAACGTTCCACCCTTTTTGACTCTGGGGTGACCAACCACGGCACTAATCGTGACAGTTCATTAAACCGGTTGGTATATCCCAAGTGGTCCGCCCCATGCATCTCTAGGTTCCACAACTCATGTTCCAGTTTCTGCAATTCATTCTTTGGGCAGAAATGTTTCAAAACAAGATCCTTAAGCTCTGCCCAGGTCATGCGGTTTGTCGCCGCCTGACCTCGAGTCTGTACTATGGTGTTCCACCATGTCAAGGCATGGTCTGTGAACGTACAGGTGGCGTACTTAACGACACAATCCTCAGGACAGTTGCTGATATTTACCACTGATTCTATTTTCTCTAACCATTTCACTAACCCATTCGGTCCTTCCGACCCGTTAAATTCTAAAGGCTTGCATAACATAAAATCCTTGATTGAACAACCCCTGGATGGTCCAGTGCGGTTGGTCTCTACAGTAGGGATTGGGCCATTACTGTCGGTAGCGACCACCGTAGGCGGTGCGTCAGTACTCGGCATAGTGTTGTCATTCCTTGGAGGATTAGCGTTTTGTTCCCCATCATTATTTATGGGCGTTTGATTGCTCGGAGGGGTCGGATTGGTCGAGTTATTAATACTGGCGGCGATGCGCGACACTATATCCGGTATCGCCGCCTCCAACTGTTGAGCAATCAAACGGCTCACATCTACTTCCGATACTTTCGTTGATCGTTTCGGTGCCATTCTACACAATCATCAAAGAAATATATATAATCAATACCATCTCAAAATAAAACACAATACATACTTCATTCATTAATAAACATTGATTCATATTACACAAACATCAATTTACATACTTTCAGTCAACATTACACAACTAAGATTTAATACAAAGGGCCTATGTTGGTATCATCCTCGACATAACCCGCAATGGGTCAGTGCTTGAATGATACCCAAAAGTATCGATAATGATATGCCCTACAAGAGACCCCCCATGGGCCAGTGGTTGTACTATAACTAAACAAGATTCACTCCGTGTTAGTATCACCACTTACTACTTACACGGAGTATCAAAAAGCGGTTCAAAATTCTACCATCCAACACGTCTACACATGGTGGTAAACCAACCCCACCATCACCGCCACCAGCACCACCAGCACCGCCATCATAACCCGCAATCGGGTTTCCATCTGGTCGATCAACCAGTGGGAGTATGAGCACTCCCTTTTTAACTGGTTGATAGCATACTGGTGGTCCAGTATGCTGTCCCCGAGGTACGCCCGCCTCTGTACCCCCACGACCAGGGCGGCAGAGTGCTCGTTCACCTGCTCGGTGAGAACACGTAGCCACGCCGCCAAGTCCCGCTCCTGCCTTGGCAGACCCCACACAGGTAGGGTTGCAGGCTCGGGTTGGGGGCGGGAAGACTCGCCCTGGTGGTATGTGGATCTGGGTGGGGTAGCAGTGGGCGGAACATACGGGGCACTGATCCGCGCCGTGAGGCGAGGACCGCGCCTGAGGGGAATCGGGGCAGTCTGTGGTGCGGGCGGGGTAGGAGACCTGGTAACCCTAGCAGGGGAGGGTACACTAGCACTCCTAGCTGGGGTGGTCTGTCTAGAAGTACTATGACTAGCCTCCGAAGGCTCGGAGCTGGGTGCTACACTTGGGCTTCCAGAGGCCCCGGAACTAGCCTCTTCCGGGTCCTCTTCCGTCGACACACTAGGTGTTCTTGCCATTATACCTGCACACAAGTTAACAAACATATAGTCCTTTTCGTAGTGTAATTCATAATTAAATTAACACATACTTATTTATACAACTTTACCACATAATAATATTATCATATATTTACACATATGTTGCCAATTTTACCTATTTAAGTCCCCCGTGACTTCCCCTGAATTTCCTCGTGCAGACAAGTCTGTTATTATGTTCCGGACCATAATAACCCACTTGTCCATCCAAGTTCATCCCGATCTCGTCACAATATATTATTAGTTGATATTCAGATCCTATAATACTTGAGCTACTGGTTATATTTTAGGTATCTTTTTCAGACATCCTAATTCTTTATAACCAATGGCTCTGATACCAAGTTCTGTAACACCCCGTAACCGCAGCGGAAACGTACACGGGATGCAACAGACACATCTGATATCAACAGCATTGCTTATAAAGAAAATACCACTACATTAATTTATAATATATTACATTGTTGCGAGTTTCATTACTGTCTAGGTGTTACACACATATTTTACCGATAAGACATTAATAAATTCATTACAAAACAAAGAGCAGCAAGCTTCCAACAGGTAGCACAGATAGTTAAACAAACATCAATCAATCCAACTTGGGCATACCTAGAAAACATGTAAAGAAAACGGGTCAACTACGAATAGTTGGTGAGTTTCACTAATTTGAATAAACACTGACAAATCATTTTAATAATCATTTATTAACAATATAATCATGCTGGGAACTATGTTACCCCAGAACATTTCCAATAACTTTCTGGGAACTATGTTACCCCAGAACAATAACAACCCCTGGGAACTATGTTACCCCAGAACAATAATAACCCCTGGGAACTATGTTACCCCAGAACAATAATAATAACCCCTGGGAACTATGTTACCCCAGAATAATAACAACCCCTGGGAACTATGTTACCCCAGAACAATAACAACCCCTGGGAACTATGTTACCCCAGAACAATAATAACCCCTGGGAACTATGTTACCCCCAGAACAATATAACCCCTGGGAACTATGTTACCCCAGAACAATAACACATTATAAACATTTTATATATTCTATGCATCAGCCCATATATATATAAATGTACAAGTATTTCCATACGATCGGTATGTACTTAAATACTTTAAATAAGACATGTTTTCCGCCCCGGGAAAATATAATTAAAACAATTCATTAAAAGGGGCTCGTGAAAACTCACCTTTTTGGGAGTCGGGGTAATATGAGGAACAGCTACGTGCTGGGATCTGTAATAGGATATCTAAGTCGTTACTATATAATTCCCACAAATTAAATCTATGTAAACTGTACATCGGGGAACACTGATAACCTAGTTAAGGTGATGAAATTATAGCTCGGTTTGACACCCCGTTTGGCCGCGGGGCCCGTTTCCGGTATTTCGGTGCCGGAAACGGTAAAAATCGGGTAAAATTACCCAAATCATCCGAATTATTTTCGGATGATTTATTTTTACTTAATTTACTTAGGTTTATGAAAATAGTCTATTTTTAAAGTTTTCGTGTACCAGTCAGCTCGCTTATGCGAGTTTTGCCGGTTTACACGTTTTAAGCTTTAAAAAACTTGTTTTTATGTTCATTTTAGCACAAATAATTACCCGTTTAGTCTCGGGTCTTGAAATTTTGCACAAAACTCAATTTGACAGTAAGAACATTTTATAAAATTTTCCAGATTTATTTTCCTATATTTGCATTTATTTACCTATTTTTAAATCTCATTAAAACACTAAAAATATAAAAAAATACCAAAATACTTTAGGAAAATCCCAAGTTTTTCTGGAATGATCCTTGTCATTCTCATAACTCTCTGGAATTTTTCCAGATTTATTTTCGTAAATTTACATATATTTATCTATTTTCAAATCTTATTAAAATACTAAATATATCAAAAATACCAAAACACTTTAGAAAAATACCAAATTTTTCTGGGATGTTCCTTGTCATTCTCATAACTCTCTGGAATTTTTCCAGATTTATTTTCGTAAATTTACATATATTTATCTATTTTCAAATCTTATTAAAATACTAAATATATCAAAAATACCAAAACACTTTAGAAAAATACCAAATTTTTCTGGGATGTTCCTTGTCATTCTCATAACTCTCTGGAATTTTTCCAGATTTATTTTCGTAAATTTACATATATTTATCTATTTTCAAATCTTATTAAAATACTAAATATATCAAAAATACCAAAACACTTTAGAAAAATCCCAAGTTTTTCTGGGATGATCTTTATCATCCTCATAACTTTCTGGAATTTTCCCAGATTTATTTTCCTACATTTACATTTATTTATCTATTTTTAAATCTTGTTAAAACACTAAATATATCAAAAATACCAAAACACTTTAGAAAAATCCCAAATTTTTCTGGGATGATCTTTATCATCCTCATAACTTTCTGGAATTTTCCCAGATTTATTTTCCTACATTTACATTTATTTATATATTTTTAAATCTTGTTAAAACACTAAATATATCAAAAATACCAAAACACTTTAGAAAAATCCCAAATTTTTCTGGGATGATCTTTATCATCCTCATAACTTTCTGGAATTTTTCCAGAATTTAAAACTTATTTTTCAAGCCATTTTCACCCAAAACCGAGCTAGAAAGCCCTAGAACTCGTATCACCGAAAAGCCTACTTAGACTTTTCCAACTGAGCTCAAATTTTGTGGGTGACTTTTATATGTTATAAAAAGCTTATCTTAAATTTTCCGGAATTTTTCATCATGTTTTGCTATTTTTCACTATTTTTGGCCAAAACCGAGCATTAAATTCACCAAATATTCATCTTTTATCCAAAAATTACCAAAAATTCACAGATCTCATATTTTCATGTGTAGATCATCTCTGTGAAATTTCGTGACCCAACTCTAAGCACACGGAAATCTGTCCATTTTTCATAAACACCCGAAAACCGAACTATCTTGTGTTTTCTAGCTTTAGATCGCAAGGATCTCGGTTTCTAGCCTTTGCTAGCCGCTAGATACAACACTTTCAAGCACAACAACACCACACCAAGCAAACTATACCAACAATCAAGCCATTTCTTTCCTAGAGTCGGTTAAAACATCAAAACAACGATTTCAACCGTAAAAATTCGTTCTAAACACTTTTAACTAATTACTTGGATCAAGATCCTTTGTATAACTTGTATACATCCTTTGATCACACAAGAACCGGTTCCATCTCGGGTTTTCACCCATATTTCATTTGGAACCTTTTTGTTCTTGCAAAAACAACTCAAACTAAGTAATTAACACCAAAGATCATGTATTATAACATGTTTATACCTTTGTTCTTGATTAGAAATGATGGAAATGGATGGAGGATCAAGGGTTTGTGATGGGTGATGAAAAGCTTGAGAGATGGAGAGAGTTTTGAGAGAGTTTGTGTGTGTTTGTATGAAGAAAAAAAAAGAAAATGAAAGATAATATCAAAGGAGGGGTGGCCGGCCCCTTTGTGGTGTGGGGGTGGGTCCCACATCTTCAATAATAGCCACAAAATTGGATTGTGTAATCCGGATAACGTTGTGGATAATCTGGTTCAGTTCGTTTCTCGTTTAATACTCGTAATTCGGCTTAAAACGAGCATAAAATGGTCGTTTTTCGGGTTAAAATAAAATTTATATAAAACTGATTTAAAAACTTTAAAAACTTAACCCATGACATTAAGACATCATATTATTAATAATTACGCATCTTTTTCGGCTTGATTGATCGTCTCTTGCTTGGTTTGGTGATAAAGGTTTCGTTTAGCGTACCGACGTACCATTAAATCGAAATCCTTTTTCTGTGCTATAATTTACTTATCCCGAAGCATTAATACCTCGTAAATACCACTAAACATTATATACTTCGTCTATAATGTAATTCCCGATTCATTCGGGTTTTCAATAATCGTTCATTGGTTAATTGTAATTCCAATACGATTCGCTATATAATCGAGTATGATTCGTACAATGAATCATATATACTCGTATATATGTACTATAACTCATATAATCAATATTTAAATGACACGTAAATAGTATATTCCGGCTAGGGTATACCTGGATTTGCCGGAATCGTTACAATTACGATTAACGGTGAACGTAACCGTGTTCAGGTGAGTTTCTAGCCCCAATTATGTGTTATGTTTTCGGGGCTGTGTGCATACTCGATATGTTTGTTAATACGCTTATCCTAAGAGATAAGTGTATGCCTTATGTGAATGATGTGATATGTATGAATGATGGCTTGACGGTACGTGAACGATCTTCGGATATTGCACGTACTGTCAGGTTGTAACGCTAAGTATAAGGTAAGTATGATATGTATGCTTATGTGTATGAATGTGATAAAGTTAATAAAAGAAGGAAATGATGGTTGTATGGTTACGAAGAGGGTACCCGGGCCCTAATAATACTCGAGGTATGATGTATGGTTGTATGGTAACGAAGAGGGAATCGAACCCTACTAATATTCGAGAACTAGGGAACCGAACCCTACTAATATTCGAGGAAAGAGGGTACCGAGCCCTAATAATACTCGAGGAAAGAGGGTACCGAGCCCTAATAATACTCGAGGAAAGAGGGTACCGAGCCCTAATAATACTCGAGGATGGAGGGTACCGAGCCCTAATAATACTCGAGGAATGTAGGGCGTAATGCTCTTTATAACGTAAGATATGAAAGTAAGTTAATACAAAAGAAAGTATGAAAGTATGAATGAAAAAATATAAGTTTATGTGTATTGTATAGTGTATGATTAACTAGAACTCACTCAGCGTAGCTGACTTTTAGTATGCACGCAGGTGAGTAGGATGAGGCAGCTCGCTTGAGGAGACACGTGGCACTGAATAAGAGGCTGGCATCGGAAGACTCAAGACGTTTAAGTTTAATGTTTCGTTTATTTTGAAAGACAAAATGATGTTTTAAGACAAGACGTGTTTTGTTATGAAATGTTTTATGAAAGCTTTTATATTCCGCGAATGTTTTAATTAACTCTGATATTTAGAACTGCGTTTAGGAGTAAATACAACACGAAAGTAGGGCTACCGGTAACGGGGCCTTACATAATGATAGTGGGGTAGACGGTTAAATAATTGTTTTGTGTATTACCTTTAATGCAAAATGTAATGGTGTTTGGTATGAGGTGTATTAGGGGTGTAAACGAGTCAAACTCGGCTCATGAGCTGCTTTTTACAGCAATCGGCTTGTTTATTATTTATTAATAAAATTTTATATTATTTAATATATTTTAAGAAATCCTTTAATAAGCCTAAGTTTGACCCGAGTTTGTGTAATATCTTAAACAAGTCAAGAGTATAGTTCAAGCTCAACTATGCACTATGAAATTAATAAATAAAAGTCCAAAAGAGATGAAAGTTTTAAATAGGCAATGTTTGTTAAGGCTCAACAAACTTAAACGAGCTCTTCATACAAGGTTCAGGCTCGATAACTATATATTCTTTATTTGAAGCTCAGGCTCAGCTCGAGTTCAAGAATTGTAACATAATATTGATTTTAAGAAAAAATAAAATAATCATCACTTTGTATAAAGTGGTGATTATTTTTAAATCAACATATTTTTTATAATAATATAAAGTAATGATCACGGTATTTGCTGTAATATGCACAATGAGTTTATTTGATTGGACAAGTTAATTAATATTATTATATTCAAACTTTAAAGGTCTTCCAGCTTGAATATGCTCGCTGGCTTCGAGGCATCTCCACCGTAGTTTATCCAGCTAGTTCAACCAGAACTCCACGCGTGTCACACAATATAAAATACAAAAATTATAAAAAATAAATATATTTTAATATTCACTTTACATGAGATTTCTTTTTACTGAATTCTTGTTTATTTGAAACGTGAAAAATTAGAAGAATATATGATTTCAAATTGTATAAAACGGTAAATTGAACGGCGAAGTTCTCTCGTCTGAGAAACTTGAACTCAGGATCTTCTAAAACATTAGTGTTTCAATCGTTTTGTCTTAGTCAATGAAGAACAAACTCCATTAGCATTTAAATTAAAATATATTTTTTTTCCTAATTGTTAATTTTTTGTAAGTCATGTATAATTAATTAAGAACTATTTTATAATGTAAACAGCATTGACTTTTGAAAAATAATAGTTATTCAGAGGAAAATTACCAAATTAGACAACTAAACAATTTTTTTTTTACAAAAACAAAGGAACATAGTCTTACAAAAATAGTCATAACCAATAAGAGATAGACAATTAATCATTTTAGGCGTCACTATGTGCCCCTTTGTAGCATATACACAAATAATTAAGAATCTCTTGAAACTAAGCACACTGCAAATACGACAATACGCATAGACACGTTTGTAGCATAATACTGATATTTAGGCGTTTATAGAGCCTACCCTGAAATACATTAAGCATCTTTATAGTTTACAGTTTACACTCTCATACTTAAACAACTCTGGATGCCAAGGCTATGTTTCCTTGCCTATTTTGCTAAAGTTTTTCTTATTTTTGTGTATAATGCTCAGATCGTATATAAAAATTAGTTACAATGGATGGTTGCGTGTAAACTAATAAATACTTATACATCATTAGTTTTGTGTTAATTTGAAAGATTTATGACTATATTCCTATTTTGGTGGGGTGGTAAGATGGTTTAGGTGTGAATATATGGTTGTTAAGGGTTCAATCCTCATGATGTACAATATTTGACTATTAAAAAAGAGAGAAAATTAAAAGAAAAAAAAATAGCCCCTTAATAGAGAGATTCTAAGTTTATCCCCTCCAAATTCGTATTTCCAGCTTTGTCCCTCTATTATCGTGTCGCCAACGATGTGTTAGGTTGTCCCGCTGATTAGTTAACAAACCAATCACAACAAGACGCGTGGCCGGATGCACATCGTCCCTAATGTGTTAAACACCTTATCTCGTCGTCTCCGACGTGTTATGTTCGTTCAGTCTCTCGTCGTCAACGCTTGGCCGTATCAAGTCGGGGACAATGAGATAAGGTGTTTAACACGTCGGTGACGATTCCAGCCACACGTCTTGCTATGATTGGTTTGTTAACTCATCAACGAGACAACTTAACACATCGCGGGCGTTGCGATAAAATAGATACAAAGCCAGAAATACAAATTTGAAGAGGATAACTTGGAATATATATCTACTAAGGGGCTATTTCGAAATTTTTTCAAAAAAAAAGAAGGTAATAAAATGAAACCTTAATATAAGTAAGTTTTTATTACACGACAAAAACTCATTTCTTACTTAAGTAAAAAACAAGGGTCATGTTATTTATACACCCTTTCTAGAAACTCACACACCCTTTATACGATCGTATAGTTTCTATACGAACGTATGGAATAAAAAAACAAAAGAAGTACACTTGCATGCACAGTGTACGGAGTTTGACTAGGAGTTATCGTATACGATAGTATGACTCCCATACGATCGTATGGAAACCTAAAAAGAAAAACAAAAATTGAATGACTTAACCGTGCATGTTAAAACCAAACGTGATATTCATGGATAAGAATTATGCATGATATATGATATAATATCCCGTACGTACTTACCCTTGTTTTACGCAACGACACGATACAATATTCTTACACGATACAACTAGTTATACATTATAAAAGTTTAAGCCTTTTAAAGTTATAATTTCTTAAAAAGTTATACCCAAAGTTCCGAATAATAAACGGGTATTCTTTGTTACAAATATAATACATATGTTTTTAAACTTTATAGAAAACTTTTTAAAATACGGGCTAACCAATTCAGGGTATTTCCATCCTGAATTTGCAAATGTCATCCACTGCATTTAAAACTTTATGTTGATATGTCATCTTGAATTTGCAAATATAATATATATGTTTGTAACAAATATATAAAACTTTTTATAAAGTTGCAAATTGTTAATAAAAAAACAAGTTATACGATCGTATAGTATCCATATTATCGTATGGAATGTTTATGGAAAGCAGACAAAGCCTGCGAGAATCTGACAAAAGCTGAAGTCTTATACGATCGTATAAGACCCAAACGATCGTATGTGTTCCAGGGGTGTGTGAATAAGTCAACGGGTGTGTGAATAACCAAAGCCAAAAACAATTTAAATTGTTGTACTCCTTTTGACAATTTAACTATTTCTGAGCAAAAGCCAAAAGGTTACCTGTTTCCATTGGTTTAGGTTGTTGTAGCCTACAAACCAGGTACATGTAGAAACTGTGGTCCCAATATCTTTCTTTACAAGATGATGACATGTGTCTGTTAATAGATCAGGACATGTGCGGATCGAGTTGTGTTGTATGTAAAGAAGCCACGTGAAGTGGGTCCCACTGGATCCAGCTATGTTGTGGTTCTAACAGTTGGCAATGTCTTATGAAATGGGACATGTTGACATAATAACCATATATCATATCTCGTCATGTTATTTTGAATATGTTGTTTGGTGAGATTTTGGATTGGTTACAAATATTGCATAAACATAGGATGTTACATTGTTACCTACGGTAAGGGTACCATGTTTTACTTGTTTGAAAATATAAAGAACTTCTTTAAATAATTTTATATATTGTATAGAGTAATTGTAAATAGTTATGAGTGGATGGAAGAGAAAATGTTATCATTTATTACTAAATTTCGAAAAATTTGTTAATATTATACAACTTTTTTTAAATATTTTTTGAAAATTGTTGTGAGTAAAGTATAGATAAAAAGATAATGATAAAGATATAAAAAATATTATTTAATTGAAAAAAAAGATAGAAAATTTAGTTATTTTTTATGCAATTAAAGAGATGGAATGGAGATAGAGAAGTTACTGAGAATGTTTTCACCCAGTGTTGTGAAACCCGGCCCGGCCCAGCCGGTCGGACCGGTCTGACTGTGACCCGGTCCCTATACCGGGTCGGGTCATTGTATCTGACCCGTTTTCGAAAAACCCGGCCGGTTTTGCGGGTGACTGGTCGGCTCGGACTGGTTGACCCGGCGGTTGACCCGGTAAAACCCATTTTTTCATTAAATCTAAAATGAAATGTGCATGCTGGGATTCAAACTTGGGTCATTTTGGAGATAGAAGCTTTAATAATTACCTATGAGCCAACCAACCAAGCTTCATTGATGTCTCTATTGATCAAACATAAATCATACATATTTAAAAAACAATGTATAAAAAATAGATAAACACTAAAGTTTGTTATTATTATTATTTTTTATATGTATATAAATTATATGTATATATATATATATATGCAATTATATATTTAAATTATTTATGACGTCATCCGGGTCAAACACCGGTCCGCCCTCCCGGGTCGGTCCGACCTTTGACCCGGTAAGGCGTCCGAGTCGACGTCCGGGCCGGGTCTGAAAACATTGTTTTCACCTAGGATAAGGGGTACCATGTTTTAGTTGTGGTAAGTTATAAACATGTGTGAAGTTCAGTGACGAATCTTTGATGCAAACGTTAGAGGAAAGGAAATAGTACGTATAAAAGTTTTCATAAACGAGAGGGACACTATATATATATATATAGGGAATAGTTATCCTAAAAATAAGTAGTTCTTAGGAAGACTAGGAATAAAGCATAGCCATTTGATCATATTAATCAATGGTTGAGATTTAAAATTACCAATAACCGACATAGTTTCCTAAAATTGTTCTTTCAACATAATTTGTAATGACAAATGTAAAAAATTTGTTGGTTCTTACCATTCTTAGAAAACTTCTTATTCTTATTTGAACCCCTTTATATATATATATATGGACCAAGTACACCCCCCGGGGGGGTGCTTATACTTCGCTATTGTGCCATTTAGAAGTGGTGATTATAAGTCTTACTATGTGTGAGTTTGAAATAAAACTTGTGATTAATTATTTTCACAACATGATAAACTTCTCAAACCAATTTGCCGTATCCAATGCAGGGTCGTAACTTTTATATTATAGGCAAATCTAATATTAACCGTACGTAAACAGGCGAATTTCAAAGTGATTTACTAAGTATACTATGTTTCAATTAACATGTATAACTTATTTAACAAATATTGTGTTCAAGTTATACTAATACTACTATTATGCTTGTGTTACACGCATCAATCTGTCAAGCCAAGTAGCCAAAATAAAAAAAGAAATCCATACTTATCCATTGGATTTCTACTTTGGATCATGAACACTTAAAACGAATTAAAGTAATTAAAAATTCATAACTTGCATGATACTTTTAAAAATATGTAAACACTAACAAATCCAAATAAATAAATAAATAAATAAACTCATGAATAAAATAATAATTCTTTAAACATTAAAAACATCAAATTGTGTTTTTTTTAATTAGAAAAATAGTAAATTAAAGGTAATCTAAAACTATATTAGGGAGAAATATATAGATATGAAACTAAGTTCCTTTTTCAATTGATAAAATGAAAAGAAAAAAAATTATTATTTTAGAAAGAGATGTTACAAATAAGTGTTGAATAAATCAACAATCTTTAACTCGTTCGATAACTACATGCAAAAACAACCATCATAACTACATAAATGTTATAATTGTTGATACTTGTAACATGCTCTATCAAGCAGTTTGGAATTCAGATTAGATGTTTAGCTTGAAAAAAAAAACGTGTATCGAAATATCCATCTATGATAAAGTGGTTCTATATATGAAAATTGAAAAGTAAATGAACTTGTTGTCGAGACGTTTATCCTTTTCTTCTTTTTTAAAAACGCACACACCTCTTTATTGAACATTACAAACAAGGTTGTAGGCCATGCTTGAAGTGAGCGTGAGCACGGACAGCGCCACGTAGGCTTCACATGTGCAGAATATGTAGTTTCCTCATGGCTCACACTCATATGAAGAGGGAATGGTGTGACTGTGATTATCAGTGAGTTTTAACTTTTAACATAAAATATTATAAGAATAAAAAAAATTCGTAATTGTCATCATCTAATTGGCGAGAAATAATTTGTTTCACGCCCTTCACAATTCACACTCATAAAAATAAGGCTCACGCCCTACTCATGGTCCCGGAGTGCGGTGACCCGATGAATATGAATTTGCTTGGTACTCACCCACTCACACTCACGAAGTACTCCCATCACTCTCAAGTGTTAAGTAAACCATCTTAACTGATTCTAATAATTATATGAGAAAAACAACCACAATAACTATATAAAATTTTATGATGAACATCATTCTTAACATCGATAAAAAAAATTGAGAAAAGAAACATCTCAAATAAATGAAATGAATTAATAATCAAGACGCTACACCACATTTCATAGTTATTTTGTGTCTATTTCAGTTTTAGTAAACCAGACCCACTCATTTTATTAACAAAAATATATCATTACATTACTAAAATATCAACTATGGATGTAACTTTTTTTTAAACAACTTAACCTTTATTCTCACACCTTTTGATACATATTTATAGAAAAAAAAATTATTGGCCATAATCCTCGTTGATATCAACCTATGTAGTGTAGATATTCCCTTCACATTATAAGTCTCATTAACCAATCTTGTTAAGATCTTGGTCGGATGAATGATTAACCTTTAAGTAGCAAATATTGTTCTTTCGAGTATTCCATACTCATGTAACTCGTCTATTCATTTTTTATTCAACCATTGTCCATTGATGAGATGTTGAAAAGCACTACCAAACGATCCTCTTCACCATGGAACAAAAGTTATTCACTTATTCTCCACTAAGCTATTTATTTGAATGGAAGCTATATATAAATTGTTGGTTGCCATTTTAAGATTAGCGGTTGTAGTGTTATCAACATTTTTTTTTCATTATAAACGTTTACGGTAGAGTTTAGAACTTTAGACGGACCAGAAAAGTCATGTCAGTTTAAGAATCAAGAGCTACGGAACAACAAAAATGTAGATTGTCTTTTCTTGTTTTGTTAATGTTTTATTCAATTTTATATTGATAAGTTGATTGATGCCCACAATGATGCTTGAAGTATCTTTGACAATAACGAGTGACAATTGATAGCGAATTCCTATCACCGATTGGATCCGAGTAATCATTTTAAGGAAATGGGGCTTCGAGTACTTATGACCAATCGACTAGCTGCAAAATGAAACATCGTTGACCATCCAGTGAGAAAATAAGTATTGGTAAGAGAATAATCAGAAAAGGTAAGTGAATATTGTGTAAAAGTTAAACATCATAAGATAACAACATAAAAAAAGTAAGTAAATATTGTGTGAAAGTACTCATTTTAAGTTCTCTAATGTCACTAGTATATATACCATGCATTAAAAGGTAGAGATGGGGGGTGGGGGGGGGGGGGGGTTAAATTGGGGGTCATTTATTTACATGTTTTTCTCACAAACTCACCATCTATGTTATAATGGGTAAATCCGACAATCTTAATCCGGGAGGTTACAATGTCATGAATTTACCCGAACCAAATTATCGGATGTGTGTCATATCTCTTAAGTTAGATGCTAAACAAAATTTATATAATACTACATTTAACATTAATTAATTTCATTTTAATACCTAGTTTGTTGGGGTGATCGGTCCTATGTTTTAACAACATAGTTCACAATAGTTTTATGTCATTATCATAATTGATATGTTCACGATGGTCCATAATGTAACAAAAACATGTTATTTTTTCTTATCCGTGTCCTATGTTTACAATATTGTTTACAACGATTGTTAGTGTAGTAACTATATAAATTAATTTATTGTACGTATTTAGCATGTCCAAATTTATGCAAAGTTATTGATTTTCAAATCCATATCATAGATTCATAGGAGAAAGAAAAGGATAAACTTTCAAAAGTTAAATAAAATAAAGAGTAAATTGTGGTTTTCTTCCTTATGGTTTGTTTAAATCTACGGTTTAAGTACAATAACTTCAAATTTGCAATTTTCGTCCATGTGGGTTCATTTCACATGCAATTAAATCCGAATTCCTTAACCTAGTTAAGTCTGGTCGTTAACCCATCATCATACCCTTCACATGAGGGGCATTTTTGTAGTTTTTTCCCCAAATACACCAACTCCTCACGTGAGGGCCGAGGGGGCTTGCGAATTACGACTAGGGTTTTTTGGAGAGAAAACGGACAAAAATGCCCTCACATGAGGGGAGCATTGATTTTTTTAACGACCAGACTTAACGAGGTTAATGAATTCGGGTTTAATTGAAAGTTAAATGAAACCACAGGAACGGAAATCGTAATTTCGAAACTACAGACTAAAACCGTAGATTTGAACAAACCACATAGACGAAAACCGCAGTTCACTCTAAATTAAAACAAGTTGTCATTCGACATATACGAGTTGTTGTTAGGAATAGAGAATTAAAATTTAATTTTTCTAAACTAATATATATATATATATATATATATATATATATTTTTGATGTTGTTAACCTAACTGTCCTAATACAACTTATGGTATGTACTGTTTATTAAATTTCATGTAGCATATGGTTGTTCTTTATCAGTTCAATATATACTAACAAAATAAATATAAATTAAATATAGGGGCGATGAGGGGTAGAGACCGACCTATATCAATTTGTTTGAATTATCAACAATAATCATTAAACATCGTTCAACAAAATATCCAATTTGATTCAACAAGTCAACTAAAATCATACATTGAACTCATTTCCCCTCAAATGCGACATATATCAATGCTTCCAAACGTGAACCTGAAAACACTTATTAGTCTTTTTTTATTCCCTATCCTCTCTTCACAAATAAGAGAGCTAATCCACAAGATGATATTATTATCATTATTATATAAAGCCAGCAAATATTATTGAGTTACTCCAAACCAAACATCTTCCTCATCATTATAACAAAGTTGGTGATCTTCTCAGGGTTGGTTAAAGATTCAGAAACGGTTTCTCGAGCCCATGACCGAGTGATCCATGCTGCCAGTTTCGGGTAGTGATCCTCCAACTTGAAGTCACCAAACTTCTCGTAGGCTGGGAAATATGAGGTTAGACCTATGAGAAGTATGTCAACAAACCCAAATGTATCCCCATTAAAGTAATCTTTGTCACCCAATGTTCCATCCAAATACTTCATGATATCGAGGAAATTGTTCTTGGCAACTTCTACTTCATCTTTGTCGTTTGAGCTCCAAATGGCATGACCAGCCGGATGGACCTAGGATATGCATATTGATATATTGAGAGAGATGATCAAAGTATGAAAACAAAATGGTTATGAGAGCATAGAAAGTAATAGGACCATTAATACTAACCCATTAATTATTAGTGTTTTGCTACAAGAAAATCGAATACTTACCTTGCGGTCAATGTAGTCAGCCCAAAACCTAGCTCAGGACTTCTCATATGCACTCTCGGGTAACAAGGGTTTGGCGGACCAAACTTGATCGATGTAGGTGATGATGTTAGTGGACTCAGCAATCGGCTTGTCATCATGCAAGAGCACGGGCACTTGTTTGTGGACCGGGTTGGATTTTAGCAACAAATCACTCTTATCATTCAACAAATCTTTCTCTTCAATCTCTTCATAAGGAATTTCTTTCTCAGCTAAAGCAACCTTCACCCTCATGCAAAATGGGCTAGCCCACATAGTCAAAAGCTTCACATCACCCTTTGCCATTTTATGTTTTATGTGTTTCTTTAGTGTGTTTGTGTTTTCTTATTATTATTTCTAATGATTTTGTGAGAAACAAGGTTTCTGTTTATATAGAAGTAATGTTGGAGTTCATTGTGTTCACCCCCTACAAGAAACACATTGGTATTGACATATACAAGTTGTTTCATGGCTAAATGTTTACTGGCTAAAGACATAATGGCCGGCACAATTGCATAAAACCAAACACAACGTACAAAGTAATGCATATAAATAACAGCTGCTTTTTTTTTTACTCTTAAGGTTAGATTTATAAACGTTTTAGGTGGTAAGAGCTTCGAATAAGATTAATAATAATAACAAGTAATTCTATTTGAACGTTGCGGTGGAGCGGGTTAAATGTGTTACATGTTTGAAAACGACCATACATTGCGGCGATTACGTTCCGAGAAGTCGGTAGGTATCGGTTCAGTTCGTTATGTTAAAATATTTGTGGCAAAAGTTTTATTATATAAAAGTTGAGGGGAGACAAAATAAATATTTTAAGCTGTAAGAGCAAAACTTTCATTACAAAAGTTGAAGGGCGAAACGTAAATATGTAAATTGTAAGGGTAAAGTTTTGCCAAAGTTAAGACGTTGAAAAGTATATGCGTGAAAGTTTTGTGGTAAAAGCCTAGTGAAGCAAGGTTTGTAATCAAAGTTGGAATGTCAAAAGCTATATTTGTTAAACTTGTGTTGCAAAAGTTTAACGAACAAAAATTGGTTAATTAAAGTAGAGGAACGAAAAACTAAATTCATCAAATCTGTGTGGCAAAAATTTAATGAACTAAGGTTGGCAAGTTGAATTTTATTATATACTAGTATTAAGACCCCCACGTGTCGTGACCGTAATCTTGTCAAAGAAAGTTCTAGAAGGCTCAGAAACTACAGACTAAAACCGTAGATTTGAACAAATCACATGGACGTACACCAGAGTTCACTTTAAATTAAAACAAATTGTCATTCGCCATATATGAGTTGTTAGGAATAGAAAATTAAAATTTACTTTTTCTAAAATAATATATATATATATATATATATATATATTATGTTGTTAACCTAATAGTCCTAACACAACTTAGGCTGAGGGGTGTGGGGGGCTCTAATGGGGGCGCGAGTGGGGGCTTCAGCCAATAATATTGTGACGTGTGGCAGAGAGAGAAACTGGATAAGGGGGGTGTTGGAGCCCCCGTTGGAGCCCCTGGCCCTGGTGTGGAGGGGCTCCAGCAGGGGCTCCAGCGGATTTTTTTTTATTTTTTATAAATATATTCAAAAAACGTATTATTAAAAAAACTCATAAATTATTAAAAAAAACACACATTAAAAAAAAACACATTAATATCTAAAAATAAAATAAAAATTAAAGTACTAAAAAAACATTATTCTTATTCTTCGGCTTGGTCTTCTTCGATCAACCTCTTTCGGATACGTTCCTTTTGCTTTTCCATCAGCATTTGATCGACCGGATTTAGGTCACTGAAGTCTCTTGTAAGGAAGTCCAAATCTCTCATTCGACTTTTTTCCTTTTTGTCATTAGAGACCACCTCCATGGTTTTGTTGAATTTATTGAGGGATTCAACAAGATCGACGATATTTACGGCTCCCCCCTCAGCCGGTTTTTTCCCCTTGGCGTCCCTTCCCAATGGCCGCCTCCTCGGCGGTGAAGACGTTTCCTCCCCCGCAATGTTTAGGTCGAATCCAACGCGGCAATCCGACCCGGCGGAAGTGCTATACGCTCCAGACGAATTAGTTTTAGTCCGTTTCGGCCCTACTTCCGCATCAAGGTCCGGCGCCACCAGCTCAACCCACTTGGAACACCTTTTCAACCTCTCCCACAACTTTAAATCGTCCCACGTCTTCACCATCTCATACCTCCGCAAACACTCATGCCTCCACTCTTCGACAGTGAAATTGTAAACCGCCAAATCATCACTGCCACTTGGTCTCATACGACCGGCGTTCCTGTTGAAAAGATTAGTAAACAAGCCGACAAATTTTCTGATTTCGGACCACCGACCCGAAATCATATCGGCGTTTCGCTCTATACTCCCAACGAGCGTATAGAACGTCTCCCTAACCTTTGTCCAAAAAACCTTGTTTTTTTGGTAGTCGGCTGCAAAATGAATAATTAAATTAGATTTCCAGTTAACTTTTTTATTTAACTTTTTTATTAAAAATCATTTTTAAAAACGTTAAAACAATTACCGCAACGCCGATCCTCAGAAATGACTATCCAAGCCCGACATAAGGCTTCCTTCTCATTCGATGACCACGGAGTGGTTTTCCGTTTCGTCCTCGGAGTCGAAGCCGGTCCCGGCCCGTCCGTTGCAAGTTGTTTTTTCCGGTGGACGCGTCTTCTTGCTCCCGTAGCATCACCGTGTGATTCTTGTGTTTCTGGAACAACAAAGTTAGGAGACGGTTGTATGTTGGATGGTTGAAAGCCGGATGTTTCTTGCGGCCCCGAATAAAACATCGGTTGGTCTGGTGACGACCATAAATCGTCGTCAATATAATCTGAATCTAGGTTTGGGTATCAATTTCCAGACATTTTTGGGTATTATATAGGAGTTTGGGATATTATATAAGAGTTTGTAAGGTGAAATTGTGTTTTGATATGGTTGAAATGGGAGTAATTTGGGGTATTATATAGAGGTTTTAAGGTTTTTTTTAAAAAAAATTCGGAGCTCCAACGGCTCTTTTGGGCGAGCTCAACGGCTCTTTCTCTCTCTTCTCCCGCGACCACACTCACGCCTGCCTGGGGGCTCGCGCTCGCGCCCCGTTCGCGCCCCGGTGGTGTGGGGTTAGCGCCTGGGGGCGCGAGCGGAGGGGCTCTCTCGCCCAGGTTAGCGCCCCACACCCCTCAGCCTTATGCTATGTACTGTTTATTATTTTTCATGTAACATATGGTTGTTCTTTATCGGTTCAATATATACTAACAAAATAAATATAAATGATACGTGTTTTTATAAAACGTATAAAAAGAAACAAAGGTAAGTGTTGCAAATGAGATCTTATAAGCATAATTAGTAGACTTTTATATACATCATCATCACCACCACCACCACCACCACCACCAGTTCTTAGATTCTCACATCGAACGTTAATTTATTTAAAAATGCAATATTCTTTAGCAATAATGTACACTAATTATATTATATCATACAACTTGATTGTAAGGCCCCGTTACCGGTGACCCTACTTTAGCGTCGGATTTACTCATAAACACAGTTCTTCAAATCAGAGTTTATTAAAACTTTTCGCGGAATATAAAACATCAATCATTTGTTACAAAACATTAAATCTTTTCTTTGATACCATAACACAAAACTTTATATTTAAAACATCTTTACTTCTTTCTTCAGATGCCAGCCGTTCAATCCATGCCGTGTGTCATCCTCATGCTAACTCTATAATCAGCTCACCTGCGTGCATACTAAAAGTCAGCTACGCTGAGTGAGTTCTAGTTAATCATACAATACCATACAATACCTTATTACATACATACGTACTTAACCTCATAACTTTCTTTCATACACACATAAGTACTCATACCTTCATTCTTACTTACATACTTTCTTTCTTACTTACATACTTTCTTTACATTCATAATCATACGTTTTAAAGAGCCTTTCGCCCTATAACCTCACAGATATTATAAGGGTCTGGTCCCTAACATCACAGATATTATAAGGGTCTGGTCCCTAACATCACAGATATTATGAGGGTCTGGTCCCAATCCTCACAGATATTGTAAGGGTCTGGTCCCTAACATCACAGATATTATAAGGGTCTGGTCCCTAACATCACAGATATTATAAGGGTCTGGTCCCTAACATCACAGATATTATAAGGGTCTGGTCCCTAACATCACAGATATTATAAGGGTCTGGTCCCTAACATCACAGATATTATAAGGGTCTGGTCCCTTGTTTTCGAATATTAGTAGGGTTCGATTCCCTCTTCGTTACCATACAACCATACATCATACCTCGAGTATTATTAGGGCTCGGTACCCTTTTCGTAACCATACAACCGTCATTTCCTTCCTTTATTAACTTTATTACGTTCATACACATAAACATACATATCATACTTACCATATTTATAACGTTACAACCTGACAGTACGTGCAATATCCGAAGATCGTTCACGTACCATCAAGCAATCATTCTTACATATCACATATATCACATATGGCATAAACTTATCACTTAGGATAAATGTATTAACAACACATCAAGTATGCACACAGCCCCGAAAACATAACAAGGAATGGGGCTAGAAACTCACCTGAACTCTGCTTCTTTCTTCTGATAGCTGTAAATCCCTTCTTTAACTGAGCTCGGCTGACTGTACAAGTTACACGTATCAATACTCGTCTGATCTAATCTGGTGGCCTAGTATTAGCTTACTTTAACTTATCGCTTTTAATTTATTTTCTAAACGAACTTCACTTCAGGCGAAGTTAAACCTTAGGCGAACTTGGCTTCAGGCGAAGTTAAACCTTAGGCGAACTTGGCTTCAGGCGAAGTTAAACCTTAGGCGAACTTGGCTTCAGGCGAAGTTAAACCTTAGGCGAACTTGGCTTCAGGCGAAGTTAAACCTTAGGCGAACTTGGCCGTAGGCGAAGTTATCCTTAGGCGAAGTTACACTTGAAGGCGAAGTTACGCTTGAAGGCGAAGTTCATCAGGCGAACTTATTCTTGCAGGTGAAGTTATCGCGCTGCAGATCTGTTTGCCCATAAATCCTTTGTTTCTTAGCCAAATAACTCGATTTTGGTACCCACGGAATCGTATGATCGGCGCCTACAAATCCCAACCATCAAATCGGCCTAAAATCGACGTTTTAGGGGTCCGATTTGGGCAGTTTGGGTTTCGGGTCCGGTTAACCCATCCAATCCTAACCATTTTCAGTAATATTAGCTTTGTTGGATTTGTTCTTACCTTACCAACTCAGATCTATCAACAAAATCTCGGGTCTCGGCTTCGAATCTTGATCGGTTAGAAGGTGTGTGTATGTGTGTTAGGAGTTTTAGGGTGTAGGGTGAGAATGAAGATATTTTGGGTTTAGGGGATATTTATATCCCTTAAATCCCATTCTCATTTAACCCATCTCAAATAATCCAAGTCCACAACCCGCATCCATTACCCAACACTAGCCCGATTCATACCAACTCCTATTCTGTTATTTATTTCCTGATAATCCGAGTAAACTTTCCCTCTATTATTAAGTAATATATTTAATATCATCTTGGAAATTTCGGGATGTTACAAGTCTTCCCTCCTTAAAGAGGTTTCGTCCCCGAAACCTAACTTATTCCCCATAAAAGGAAAACTTCTTATATTTACACGCTTTATTGAATCGCCTACGTTTTCTGTGTTACCCTTCTTACTTCCGGCTTTGCAGTCATCGAATGGTGGTCATGTGTATTAGCTATTTAAGGTAGCTTGTCCATGAGGCCCTCGATGTACCAAGTCTCGTTTCGATCTTTAAGAGGCTTTGTCTTATATCATATTAATGCTAAAGCCTAAGTCGACACTCTATCACAACACGTCAATTTATCATGACTAACATGCATTCAGACAATTCGTACCATAATTAATAAACACCAGTCTAAATTTCAACATAAAACAACACGCATCGAGTCATCAATAAGTTACACATTGATTTAATACTTATGGCTAGCATCTAGCCTTCTTGAATGTCTTCTCTAAGCATACGGAGGAATCTGTTAAACCTCAAGCACTCTTTTCTCCTTCATGTCCTCCCTTTGGCTTCTTGCAATCCCTTTCTAGGTGCCAACGTCCTCCACAGTTGTGACACCTATGGTAATCATCACATTCCCAAGAGGAATGTCCTGCTCTTCCACACCTGTAGCAAACACCTAATCCCTTTCTGCACTCTCCTGGGTGTCTCTTCCCACATTTTTCACAAGCAGTGAACCCCTCTTGCCTTGCCTTCTTTTTGCGTGGATCCACCTCATTGGCTTCCTCTGGTTCTGGGGTTGGGTTCTTTTTCTTCTTTTCCCCCACCGTTCTTGCTCCCCCACAATCCCTAGCTAAGTGACCCGACTTACCACACTTATAACATTTCTGGTCCTCGGTGCAATCACGAGTTATGTGTCCCTTCTTCCCACATCGGTAGCACTGATTTGGACCAACCTTGCATTCTCCTAGGTGCATCTTCCCGCACACTTTGCATGTTTCCCTTCCCGCGACCTTTGGTATCTTCTTCCCCGCATACTCCACGACATCTACAGATCCTTTGGTTCCTTTCGCTCCTCCCTTATCATCATCACCCTTCTTCCCGTCTCCTCCTGCCTTCTCAGTGGCCCTTGCATGGTTTTCGGCAGACTTGTCAGTACGAAATTTCTTCTCTGCAGCAGCTACAGCGTAAGAAATGGCAAATTGAGTAACAGGATCCAGCTGATACCCTTCATTGCTGCTTGGTCCTTGCAAAGTTTCACTTTTATCCTTTTTCGTGGTAGTAACTAGTTCTTCAGAAGGTTCTCGGACAACGCGTATTCCAAGAGGACGTCCAGTGTGACCTCCCTTACCAACAAACCTTTTTGCTCCAGCCATTAGTATTCTAAAAGGGAAAACACAAACATCCTCACTCAAGGAACCGTTTAGTACAAGGATGGTAAGGCTAACAGGTAATTACAGTGGCCAGTTGTGATTAGCTGATCACGTTACTTTCCGTGTCCTATACACTTCCTTTTATGAGTCTATTTGTGCTGGTTCTACTTAAGTAGTTAGTCAATTCAAACAATCAATTATTCCTATCCGTACCATTCTCATATCTTTTCTTTCTCATTAACATATATCATTTAATCATACCTTTCACCTTTACTGATCTTGCTTGAGCGACACATGGCATTCTTGAACTGGCATCTTCTTTCTTTTCTTACTTAAATCCCATTCTCTGTTCGAGTCTAAGCATGTAGGATGCTTAAATCTCTCGAACTTATGCTCTGATACCAACTTGTAAGGCCCCGTTACCGGTGACCCTACTTTAGCGTCAGATTTACTCATAAACACAGTTCTTCAAATCAGAGTTTATTAAAACTTTTCGCGGAATATAAAACATCAATCATTTGTTACAAAACATTAAATCTTTTCTTTGATACCATAACACAAAACTTTATATTTAAAACATCTTTACTTCTTTCTTCAGATGCCAGCCGTTCAATCCATGCCGTGTGTCATCCTCATGCTAACTCTATAATCAGCTCACTTGCGTGCATACTAAAAGTCAGCTACGCTGAGTGAGTTCTAGTTAATCATACAATACCATACAATACCTTATTACATACATACGTACTTAACCTCATAACTTTCTTTCATACACACATAAGTACTCATACCTTCATTCTTACTTACATACTTTCTTTCTTACTTACATACTTTCTTTACATTCATAGTCATACGTTTTAAAGAGCCTTTCGCCCTATAACCTCACAGATATTATAAGGGTCTGGTCCCTAACATCACAGATATTATAAGGGTCTGGTCCCTAACATCACAGATATTATGAGGGTCTGGTCCCTATCCTCACAGATATTGTAAGGGTCTGGTCCCTAACATCACAGATATTATAAGGGTCTGGTCCCTAACATCACAGATATTATAAGGGTCTGGTCCCTAACATCACAGATATTATAAGGGTCTGGTCCCTTGTTTTCGAATATTAGTAGGGTTCGATTCCCTCTTCGTTACCATACAACCATACATCATACCTCGAGTATTATTAGGGCTCGGTACCCTTTTCGTAACCATACAACCATACAACCGTCATTTCCTTCCTTTATTAACTTTATTACGTTCATACACATAAACATACATATCATACTTACCATATTTATAACGTTACAACCTGACAGTACGTGCAATATCCGAAGATCGTTCACGTACCATCAAGCAATCATTCTTACATATCACATATATCACATATGGCATACACTTATCACTTAGGATAAATGTATTAACAACACATCAAGTATGCACACAGCCCCGAAAACATAACAAGGAATGGGGCTAGAAACTCACCTGAACTCTGCTTCTTTCTTCTGATAGCTGTAAATCCCTTCTTTAAATGAGCTCGGCTGACTGTACAAGTTACACGTATCAATACTCGTCTGATCTAATCTGGTGGCCTAGTATTAGCTTACTTTAACTTATCGCTTTTAATTTATTTTCTAAACGAACTTTACTTCAGGCGAAGTTAAACCTTAGGCGAACTTGGCTTCAGGCGAAGTTAAACCTTAGGCGAACTTGGCTTCAGGCGAAGTTAAACCTTAGGCGAACTTGGCTTCAGGCGAAGTTAAACCTTAGGCGAACTTGGCTTCAGGCGAAGTTAAACCTTAGGCGAACTTGGCCGTAGGCGAAGTTAAACCTTAGGCGAACTTGGCCGTAGGCGAAGTTATCCTTAGGCGAAGTTACACTTGAAGGCGAAGTTACGCTTGAAGGCGAAGTTCATCAGGCGAACTTATTCTTGCAGGCGAAGTTATCGCGCTGCAGATCTGTTTGCCCATAAATCCTTCGTTTCTTAGCCAAATAACTCGATTTTGGTACCCACGGAATCGTATGATCGGCGCCTACAAATCCCAACCATCAAATCGGCCTAAAATCGACGTTTTAGGGGTCCGATTTGGGCAGTTTGGGTTTCGGGTCCGGTTAACCCATCCAATCCTAACCATTTTCAGTAATATTAGCTTTGTTGGATTTGTTCTTACCTTACCAACTCAGATCTATCAACAAAATCTCGGGTCTCGGCTTCGAATCTTGATCGGTTAGAAGGTGTGTGTATGTGTGTTAGGAGTTTTAGGGTGTAGGGTGAGAATGAAGATATTTTGGGTTTAGGGGATATTTATATCCCTTAAATCCCATTCTCATTTAACCCATCTCAAATAATCCAAGTCCACAACCCGCATCCATTACCCAACACTAGCCCGATTCATACCAACTCCTATTCTGTTATTTATTTCCTGATAATCCGAGTAAACTTTCCCTCTATTATTAAGTAATATAATTAATATCATCTTGGAAATTTCGGGATGTTACATTGATAATACAAAATAGCAAATAAAACCAACAATCAATATCTAACTATGATCTCATGTGAAACCATCTTTCTAAATAACACAATGACAAGCGAAAATACACAATGATGTGCGAAAAGACACAATGACAAAAAAGACAAAATGGTGTGCGAAAAGACACAATGGTGTGCAAAAAAAGACACAATGATAAGCAAAAAGACACAATAGTGTGCGAAAAGACACAATGAAGAAAAAAGACACAATGATAAGCGAAAAGACACAATGACGAAAAAAGACACAATGATAAGCGAAAAGACACAATGGTGTGCGAAAAGACACAATGATAAGCGAAAAGACACGATGGTGTGCGAAAAAAAACAATGATAAGCGAAAATACACAATGGTGTGCGAAAAGACACAATGACGAAAAAAGACACAATGGTGTGCGAAAAGACACAATGATGTGCGAAAAAAGACACAATGACGAAAAAAGACACAATGATAAGCGAAAAGATACAATGAAGAAAAAAGACACAATGGCGTGCGAAAAGACACAATGACGAAAAAAGACACAATGATTAGCGAAAAGACACAATGGTGCGCGAAAAGACACAATGACGTGATTTTGTTTTAAATTTTATATAACAAAAATCATACTCATATTAAAGATAAAAAAACGCTTGTTATTATGATGATATTTAAAAAAAAATGTCATACGAAAAAGTTATAAACGTTCTAAAATGTTGGGGGTATTAACATATGCCTTGCATGTGGAGAGAGAAAATATGTACAATTACCTCTATACTCTTTTTCTTTTGGTCCCCACTTGACACATGTCAATTATTTATGGCTTCTTACACTTCTCATTTTTGTTACCCTTTGTAGAATAATTTGACCCGTCATTTTAAATGTATATATATACTTTCGGTTTTGTGGTTTATACATTACAAATTTTTGTTTACACCTAGTGACTTCCATCTTTAGCATTTAATGGCTTGGATTAAAAGAGTTATAATAACTGGAAATCAAAAGGGGATCTAAATAGACGAAGAGAGCATGAATAGAACCTTACATGCGATCCTGATGGTAACCAGACTTCGATTCATCATTAAAACCTTACAAATGTAATCAACAGGTGGAGCCACTAACCGAGACCACGTGTGTTGTATACGTATGAAATAAGCAGTTGTATTATGTCGGAAACCAAACTAAAAGCACAATGTACAACTTGAAAAGCAAAATGTACAACACTAATTGCAGAAAATGCAACTCTAAAGCATAAGTTTTTGTTAACAAAGTTGTAATTTAAGACATAAAATAATAATAATAATAATAACAATTAATTATATTACTATTTAGGAATATGATTAATACGATTATTATAAATCTATTGGGGCTTGGGCCATCTAGATGGATATGGGCCACAACCCATTACTATTAGTATTATGTTTCAACAAGTGGCAAAATGTTTTATACCACTGGTTATGTTTAAAACCAAAGTTTAAAGAGGTGTATAAGTGGTTTGAGGGGTGGTTAGGATGTTTACCCGCTGAGCTAGCGTCGAACGAGCATATACATGCTCGGTTACACTTGGGTTTGGTCATGATTCAGCAGGCGGCTAAAGGGTTGGATGTGGTTAAACTGGAAGACGAGAGGCGGCCTTTAAGAGAGGTATTTGTTTGTTGAAGGAAGTACTCGAGTTTCATGCACGGGAAAACGATTTGTTGTTTAAACCAAAACCAGGGAGGATGCAAGACGGGCATCAAATATCAAATATACGTGTTTGGGAATGTAAATGTTATTGATGAAACGAGAAGGTGTTTGCTCGAATTGAAGATACGTGGTCTATTGTGTCGCTTGAGCGGTTGGTCGAGTTGGACAAGAGCTATGTAATGAGAAGAAGATGAAGATGGTGAGTTTAGACAAGTAGTCATGGTAGGAATGTTATTTACTAACAAGTTTATTTCAATTACTGTTTCAGTCTATGTATCTTATAGGAAGTAAAATGTAACATTGGTACTGTGAAACTTATTATTATGTAGAAAAATATCAAATTTACAAGTAAAAAATATTGAACAAATCACACATTAATTAAATAATACATTACAAGATTATTATATAAATCATAACTATAAGTTTTATGGAGTAACACCCACACAAATATATTCTCTCTTTTCATACAAATGACTGGTTAGTTTTAAGAAGTAAGCGAAATGCCATCAACGATTAAGTCGTCGGCTAAAATCTTATTCGCTGCTTCTGACGGATGAAATCCGTCCCAAAACACATATTCAGAAGCGTTTTTGCACGTTCCTGGTGACTCCTTGTTGCATAGAAACGACGTCTCTACCAAACCCGTACCACAACACGCCTTCCTTGCTTCGAAAAACCCTTCAATAACATGATTAATATCCAATCAATTGTTACATATGTAATGTACGTAGATGTTAATATGTAAAATGTGACATAAGTATATGTACCAAAATCAGTAGGCTTTTGAATGAGGTCAAAAAGAGGATGGTAGATATCCAACACAACAATATTGAGGCCAGAGAGTTTGGAATTGAGAGTTAAAGATGTCTCATTGAGCTTCTTATTGAAATATTCTGCTACCGTATTCATCTTGGTAACGCATTCGTTGCTATCTTCACCGAATAATGTGATGGATGCTGGTAAACAACCTAACGGTGGTAATGTCGACACACCGATCTTTCTTGCTCCTAGCCCATATAATTCCTGTGAAAATTGTTTTAGTTTTGTACAATATTCTTATCATGTTCACTTACAAAATACATTATTGTACATAACTTTTAAATTGAACACATGATGTATGTCCCATTCGTAACATATGATGTCGAATACCAATCAATATTGTCCGTTTTTGCACACAATTCCACAAGGAGCTCACGGGCTTCTTTTTTTTTTCTTTTTTTTTCTAGGTTTGCACGTTTAACTAGAGGTATTCCTCTCATCCGATGTTAATGCGCTTGAAACACATTAGCAGGGTGTTTAAAAGGCTCGTGGATCGTTTACAAACAAGCAGATTTTAGGATGGCTCAGATCGTAGCTCGCTCATTGGCTCGATTTATTTAATAAAAAAATGGATTGTGTGTTTATAAATTCTAAATGTTTATGTATATAAAAGATTATGAAAATTCTACATTATGCATATGTTACAAGCATTATTTTTGTTTTTTTATATAGTATTCCAAAAAAAATTAATTTATTATAAAAAAACGAGTCAATTCGAGCTTTTGATGAGTTGGCTAAAAATTTTAGCTCGTTAAGATAAACAAGCCAAAGCCCAAGCCCACCATGGCACGACTCGGCCCATTTACATACTTACACATTGATGATATTTGAGACAAAACATTCTTTATAACTAGTGTCTTTTCTATGGATTCAAATATTTGGGATTTGACTAAGGTGTCACCTTATCTATCAGTCCCATACTTGTAAAGCGATATTTAGTATTTACCTCGATGAAATGGGAATAGGCATGGATAAGGATGTCGGCGAACTGGTGAGGCGTGTAAACTTTGTAAAGGAGCGGATTAACATAATAATTCTGGACAAAATCACTGCTTCCTGAGCTAACTAAATGTATCGAACCATTGATTATCGATGTTGCATTCGATTGCCCAACGAGCACAACTAGCTTCTCTTGGTATCCCTTGTAGTACTCAAGTTGTTTGCTCAATGGAATTGTATTCTACATATTCATTTTACAACATTTTAGAGCAATGCATTAGTTTGTTGCATAACGATTAATTATTTATCGTGTCATTATGATCGTATGTAACGATTGAAAGGATGTTTGATCATACATATAGCTCGGCGGTGGTCTCATAATATCCGGAGCTGCCGGATGCAAAGTTGGCTCCTAGCAAGAGGTTGTTTCCATTGGCTTCTTTGCTTAGTATGGGTGGAGGGTATGAAGTGAATCCAAGATTTTCACCTGAATTAGAATTTAATAACAATTTTTAACATTAATACATATATGATTAATAGTTACAGTTGGCTATATCATAGTTACTACTGGGAAAATAGGAAAGTGTTCATTTTATTGGTCAAGATAAATAAATGTTTATTTGACCAGCTTTTTTTTTTTTCAAAAATGTCAATCCAAATCCAGTCAACCTACTTACTTGATAATTAACACTCAATGAGATTTTCAACCAAAAAGATTTTGTCACGCTTCAAACAAAAATCTTAGCGGAAGCTAAAAAAATCTTGGTGGAAGCAAATAACAAAACTCGTCGGAACCCCTGAAAAATCTCGTCAAGACCCATGAAAAATCCCGCCGGGACTCCTAACAAATCTCATCGGATCGACGGTTTTTTTTTTCAAATAATCTAAGGCGTCTGAACGGGATATTGGCATTAGCGTGACATGATTGGTTGAAAAATCTAGTCGGGTGATGATTATTAAGTAGGTGGATCGACTGGATTTGAGGCATACATTTTAAAAAAAAACCCAATTTAAATGTACAAAATATTTATGTTAACCGGTCAAATGCACACTTAGATCATTTTCTTGTTACTACTTACTATATCATCATAACTACATGCACATGACATACTAGTAAACATTAATAGTTACACTTGACTATAATTAGGGCTGTAAGCGAACCGGATGGCGAACGTCCGGACGTCCGGCGGATATCCGGGCGTCCGTTCGGCAAGAAGTTCGTTTATGTTCGTCCGTTTAATAAACGAACCGGACATGGACACAAAAATTTCGTTCGGTAAGCTTAACGGACGAACACAGATAAGGGCCAAGTCCGTTCGATAGTGTTCGTGAACGTCCGGTAACGTTCGTCCGATTACGTCCGGTAATGTCCGTCAGGTATCGTTAGTGTTTATATCTATCCAGTATTGTAATTTAACTGCAGAATTTTTAGTGTTATTAATCACACTTTTATATTACTACACATGTTTGATGTCTCTTATATTATAGTGATCCACTTTATGTTAATATATTAAGTGTTAAGTATATTTGGATGTTATATGGTGTAATTCCTAATTTGTATGTGAAGTTGTTTAGATATATGCTTGGTGTCGATATGTAACCGTTTATATTTGTCCATTAGTGTTCGTTGTCCATTAATGTTCACATGTTTGTTTGTCCATTAATGTCCATTAGTGTCCGTTTGCCCATTATTGTCCGTTAACGTCCGTTTAAAATATTAACGGACGGACATGGACGGACACGGACAAACTCAATTTCTTAATGGACGGACACGGACATGAATTTTCGTTTGGTAGAGTGTTCGTGAACCGTCCGTTTGTCCTTCAAAAGCTTAACGGACGGACACGGACATGCTCTCGTCCGGTTCGGTCCAGTCCGTGTACACCCCTAACTATAATACATGCATCCATGCACATGCATGCAAGAGGTGATCATTGATCAATGCTAGTTTACCTGTAAAGTCAGATGCTAGTTTTCCATTACAAAATCTTCCGGTGGCATCATGGTTGATGAAGTCTCTACCGTAAGGCGGGAAATTCGACTTGACAAGGGTTTCAAGATGGTTATTATTTCCAGCATCTACCACCGAGTCTCCGAAAACAAACAATGCTGGAACTAATGGCTGACTGGTTCCTTTCGGACTTGATGACACTAAAATGACCAATATTGCAAAAATAGTTTTCAAATTTGAGGTAAGGATGCCCATTTCACTTGTTTTTATTTCTCAAAGAGTAAAGAGTAGGGTGTGCAAATGTGTGTGTAGAAACTAGGATTGATGAAATTTATACAAAAGCATTTGTAATATTTAATATAATTTTGATTGAATAAATTAGCTAGAGTAACTAAAATCTTATTATAGTAATTAAAATATATCCTAATTTACACTTCAAAATAGTTGTGTGTTTTAAATATTAACCTATGCCATTTAATTTATTAATTTCCCCAAGTTTAATACAAACAAATCATGGTAGTTCCAACCTCTAAATTAGCTTGTTGGGGGGACTTTCTTTCATAATGCTATCTAATTTAATTAAATCCAAGAATCATGTATCTAAAATTCAAATTTTGAATGTTTCCATATAACTTTCTCTTATCTTTTGTATTGTGGTTATTTTGCTTAGAATAATTTACTTAAATATTAAGTATTATTAATTAATAATATATGTTATAATTGTGGTAGGTATTGAAAAACAAACTATATATGTTTTTTAGTTGACTTCGAAATTACACTTGCATATCCCTTTACGTTGTTTTTTTTAATTTTTATAAAATTGTTTGATATTTTAATATTTTGGTATTTAAACAACTTCCCAAAATAACTAACTAATCATACTGGATTAGTCATTTAATTTTTAAACATTTCTTATTTTCTTCTTTTAGGGTTATCATTACAGTCACTTTGATAAAAACGTTAGATCTTTTGTCATTACTTTAATAGCTCCTCGGATTATCAAACCTTAATCTTTTAGCTTACTTTACCTATGGTTTAAAACCTTAATCACCGGAATACTTGTGAAAAAACGACAAATATCGCATATAAAGAAAATTTCTTAAATTTGTAATTTTGAGATTTTAGACTTATTATTGTTTGTACTATATATTACATTTCATTTTCATCTTTTATTTTAGGTTTTTATTTAAAATAACAGACCTAATGTTTGTCATTTGAAAAATCTTATGTGTTACATGTGTTCAAAATTTGGAATAAATTTATATATGTGGTTTATTAATTCATTTTGAATGATTAATTCAATTCATATTATTTGATTGTAGTTATTTAAGAAATCTTAGCCAAAAAAAAAAAATCAAACAAGTGATAGTCAACCATTATGTTGTAGTCAGGACTCAGGACTACTAAAAACATACCAAGTCTAGAAATGCAATATAATCACTACTTTACAAATGACTGAATGAGTCTCAATTAATAAAAGGTTATTACATGATTTCAGACGGAATAACCTTGATGCTCACCTTCACCATTATACTCTTATCATTTTGTTTGATTTGATTAATTTACACTACAGTTATTAATGAAGACTAAGATATATGCTTTCCTTTTCTTTCTCTTAAGGTAATTTTTGTCCCTTTGCTCGTTCATGAATTAATCACTACTTTTATATACTTTTATTTGTATTGGACTATTGGTAAATATTCAGGTAAAACTAAAATTTTAAATTGACATTATACTTATGGCATACACATTACACACACACACACAAAAATGATGTAATATATATTAAACTTTTATATTATGCTTACTATCCATTATATTTATTAAACTCTTCATGAGACTTATATATATGAAGCAGTCAACACCATATTTTGTCGGTGACACCCCTATCAAAATTATGTAATATATACTAAAAAATTATACTATGCTTACTATCCTGTTTTGATGTCGGTGCCATTGGTTGCATTATACATGATTTTTTTTCAAGTACATATCATATTTTAATTAAAAAAAAAAAAAGCAAACGGCTCGGGTGATAAGTCACTTCTATAGTTCTTGCGTGCTAAATCATCTATAAAGTTCCAATCAAATTTTAAAATAATTTAAAATAGTGACTGAAGAAACACGGATCCGATCCCCGGGTATGGGTTCTGGATCCAATGAGTTCACAGGGTGAGATATGATAATTACGACCAATGATATGAGTATAACTCCCCAAAGTCCAATGACCAGAACCTGCAAAACAGACACCGTGAGTCTCGTTACAGGAAGGACAAGAGGGGGGGGGGGGGTCTTCCTGTAACCACCCTCTGGCGTGAGAATCAGTAACGTTCGTAAATAGAGAAAGTACTGAAGTAAACAGACTAAGTGTAGTCAGAATACAAGTGAGTGAATGAATACCTCAAACCGTTTGACAAGGTATTTATAACCGAAGGATGTAGGAAGGTGATTGGGCCAACTGTCCTCTTCTAGAAGATCTTTAATAACCGCCTGGACGCGTATCTTTTCATGATAGGTTTAGCTATACGTCCCATGTGCATAGAGGTTCCTCTGTGACCCGCGGGTGGTACTTAAGGGTATTTGGGCCTTTTTGGTACCCTACCTCTATAAGTCTACCCAGTCCAGTGTTTCTTCCACGTGAGGTCTTTATGCGGGTGAAATTTTGGACTCTAATGAGTTTTGGGAATTTTTGAATTTTGAAGTTTAGGTAAAAATATCTTCTGTTGGTATGGATAATCATGAAAAAATGACAAGTTGACCACTCGCAGGCGCATGAACAGATGATGGGACGTTTTTGACGGCTGTCACTGTACCCGACTGTCCAGTTTTTTCTCTTTTTCAAATTTCCCGCGTGACGTGGCATTTATTGATTGGGTGATTATTTTCTCTCTCTACTGTTCATATCCCATCGCATTAATTGCGATGGGTATAAAAGGAAGAGAAAACTTCCTATTGAAGCTTTACCGCCTTTGATTTTCCTTCTTTGGTTTTCTCTGAATCTTTTATATAACTTTCTTCTATCTTACTCAATTTCATTGTAATGTCGAACGTACAAACTGAGGTCGACGAAATAGAAGTGTCGTGGGATTATGCAGAATATGAAAAGTTATTGGAAACGTATGGTATTCCACCTGAATGGGGGCCGGAGTTTCCTTCCCTTGGTTCCATAGCTAGTTTTCCACCACCTGGGAAAATGGCTGTGTATGCTGATTATTTCGTTCATGGGAATTTCCGTTTGCCCATAACGAGATTTCTCCAGAAAGTGCTAACTGCCTATGGGATTCACTTATCTCAACTGCATCCCCGTGTTATGATGCGGATTCGTCATTACTAATTTGTATGCATAGCGCGTGACATGGTGCCACACATTGATCGATTTCCAGTTTTTTACCGCCTTACTATCCGTAATGGTTGGTATATATGTCAAGGGTTTCCTGATCGAAGTATCGGATATGAAGTTGAAAAGGTATCCAGAGACTGGCGGAATAAGTTTTTTTGGATTTCTGAGGACGTGGTACCGTTAAACATGGTTCGCCGCCCAGTGAATTCTGCCCTTCCTGACGTTGTTACTGCTGTTCATGAGGATCAAGAATGGTATCGTGTACTTACCATGGAGCCAACACCTATGCGGGACTTGCCGGAAGAAGCTCTAGTGTGGGCAGGCATGAGCCGTTTGTGGCCAATGGAATTTATGGAGCCCATTTTCGTAGACTTGAATGAACGTAAGTTGCTTTTTACTGTCTCGTTGCTTTCTTGAGTGTTTTTATGATTAAACTCCTATCTTTTCAGGTCGGAGTTCTATGATTAATGCTCTCTTTGAGGACAGAGGGCGTGTCCGAAAAAGTATCCGCGAGGCGGGAGACCAGCCTATTCTTGAAAAGACCAAATCTCAATTTCTTTTTCCGAAGAATGTTCGAGCTGAACATGTAATTTCGGATGCTACCTTTGAAACAGGTGCGTACGTTCTAAACCCTCCTTCCCTTAATGCCATTACTTCCGACGGGATGATCGCCAATCTATCATCAATCGATGACGATGGCGATGTTTCTGATTTTCCTGTTTCCGAAGAAGAGGAAGACTCTGACGAGGATGTCCTTAAACATTCCTCTGTCTCATCTTTATTGGCAGAGTTGGAGCAGAAGAGAGCTTTAAGGAACCAAATGGGCATGACGACTGCGGATGCTGAGGCAGGGCCATCAAAGAAAAAATGAAAAATTCATCGCCCCAAGAAGCCCCAGTACAGTCTTGCCGACCGCATTGATACTGTAGAAGGTATGTGTTTATCTCTAAACGTTATACTCTGTTAGGATGTTTTCATCTGATTATAATTTTTTATGTAGATCCACTAATCTTTGATGAAGTCGTATCTGAGAAGTTACCCACCCCAACTCCTCAGACTGAAAAACAACCATCTCCTCATCCGGAGAGAGAGGTGGGGAACAAACCGCCTACTCCACCAAGTGACATTGCGGCGGAAAATCGGCCGACCTCCCCTCCAACTGAACCTATTATAGAAGATAGGATGCCGACTCCGCCAATTGATACTGTAACAGAGTGGGTTAACAACCAGTCTGAAATTGATACTCGATTTGACTATCTTTTCCAGGCTGGGGGTGGTACTGGTGATCAGCAGGACAATCCTGCTGCTAATGAGGAGGGCTATAGGACTGAGGAGTCTCCTCCTTAGCCTCCTCCCCAACAACCTTTTTCAACCCCGGCTCGCCTTAAACCTTCGGGTTTCCGTTATTACGGGGACACGGGCCTGGGTGACAAACATGAGTTGTTTGTCCCTCCATGGGGCATTACTAACGGGTCGAAGAACATGATGACCTAGTGTTCCTGCTTCAGCAAATGCTTCCGGAGTTTGCGTCCGCAGATGATGGTTTACGTCTTTTGAAGGTCTATCTTGGTGAAGAGTCTGAGGACGATTCTTCGGAGGATACTTCGTCAAAGGCTCCGGAAGACGAAACGACTGCAAACCCTTAAGATAGATTCATAGGTTTTTGTGACTTGTAATTTTTTTCTCTCTTTCTGTAATTATTATTTTTTTTGAATAATTAATGAGAAAAATATCCTTGACTTTTGTGGACATTCAACTATTTGAGGAAAATATCTCTAAAAGATATTTTTGAAATTTACAACTTTTTTTTTAAAATGTTTAAACGCTTGGATAACTATGATGACGTGGCGAGAGAGAAACTCTTTGAAAACAACTGATAAGACGTGGAGAACGCCAGTGACAGCCTGTTTGTATTATCTTGAAATTCCCGCCTGACGTGTCAGCCATCTGGCGGTCCGCGGTTTCTCTCTCCTCTGTCACTTTATGGATCGCATTAATTGCGATGCGTATAAATATAACCCTTGCGATTTCCATTTAATCTTTATATCTTTCAGATTTCTCCTAAACACTCTAGACCTTTCAACCTTCTCTGAGATTTTTTCCTTTTTCTGAGATTCCTTCATCTCTCTGTTGTTAAAATGGTGAAAGAAAAGAAAAATACCCCTACTATCAACGAGGTTGAAGTCTGCCTTAAAGAAGAGGATTATAATGACGTTGTAAACATATACGGATTGACGACGGAATGGGAATCAGAGCGTCCTGCTAGTGGTTCTATTGCCACTAGTCCTCCCCCAAAGAAAATGGCTATTTATGTGGACCATTTTACAACGGGGAACTTCCGGATTCCAATTACCAAGTTTGTCGAATCGATTTTGACAACTTATGGGATTCATCTTTCCCAGATCCATCCGTTTGGGATGTTGAGGATTCGACATTTTGAATTCTGTTGCCAATCTCGCAACCTTGAACCGACTGTCGGCATGTTTGCCGTGTTCTATAAAATTACTTCTCGCAATGGATGGTACAATTTTGTATCCATCGAGAAGAGGACCATAGGTACGGAGTGGCTCTGTAGTCTTCATGGCTAGAAGGCAAAATTTTTCTGGATCCGAGAAGACGTCATTCCCTTCAAGATGACAAAACGCAAGGCGGACGCTCCTATTCCTGTGGTTCCCGCCATTGCTCATGAGGATCAGGCGTGGTATAAAACGCTAATATCCACGCCCAATTCATGAAGGGGTAATGGTGAGCGCCAAGATGTGTCGTTTGTGGACATTCCCCAAGTTAGAACCATATTACGAAATGACCAACAAGAGTAAGCTTCGTGTTATATCTGTCTTCTCTTTATGAACGCCCAATTTCTTACTTGTTTTATTGTTTGTACAGGTGAAGGTTCCGCCTTCAGCACTTTGTTGGATCATGAGGGGGGAATGATGGTGCGCCGTCCCATGGACAAGAGGGATGCATCCTTTCTTGAGCGCACTCGTTCTAATTTCGTGTTTCCCACAGCTTTCCGCCCGGAACCCAAAGTTTCCGAGGCGATGTATGCCCAAGGTGAGGCATATGTTAAAGATTGCATCCAGAAAGGTGAGGGCATTTTGAAACCCCAACCTGTGACTGCTATTACTTCTAGCTTAGTGATTGTACTCTTTTCGTCTAGCGAGGAGTCATCACTTTGCGAAGAAGGTTGTTCAACTGATGTTAATAGAGATGTGGGTTCAACTGCAGGTCTTACCCATGAACGAGCCACTGCTAGTCAGTCGGCGGGTCAAGATGACGCTGGTACTTCTGCAGACGTCAAGGGTCCGGAAGCTGATGACACCACCGCTGAGGGTAAACATCCAGTCGTTGATGCAGACGTTTTCAAGGTGGTGGGCAAACGTAAGGTTAATCCGGTGAAGATTGTCTTGAAGAAGAAAAAATCTAAAAAGACAAATCCTGCTGCCTTGGAAGCGCGTCTGGAACAACTTGACGTGGAGGATCCTTCGTTAGGTATGCAAAACTTTTCTTTATTATGTTATCTTATTTGGATTGGAGTACTCCTAACCCTCCATTAATGGTTTTCAGTGAACCTGGATAACCTTTTCGAAGGTATTTCTGGTTTAAAAGACTCACCGCTTCGTCCGCCACCATCGCCTCCTAACTCTGTCAAGGAGCCCATTGAGGTGGCGGAAGACTCTCCTTTGAAGAACAAGGAGGCTGACACTTCTGAGCATGCCCGAAGATCGCCTTCTTATTATGTTCATTCTTTTAGAGATCAAGGAGGCGTGAGCATGTTCCCACACGCTCCTCAAACTTCTCCAGCTCCTCAGGAGGAAGATCCCACCCCCCATCAACCACGCCGGACATTACGTCGGGATTCTACATTTCGAGAGTAGATGTATGTTTCGAATTTTTGCAGGAGTGTCTTCCTCCTGCTGAGAGGGAGCGTCGTCGCCATTGTGTTCGTCAAGAGCTATTGAACTCCCATTCTTAATATGTGGCGAATGCTATTTCCTCCAGCCAAGAGATAACTAGAGATTGGTTGGCGATGAATGAGCAGTGGGACGAGCTGGCGGCCTCTGCAACTGATGCCAAGGAGGAAGCTCGTAAAGTGATGAGCGAATCCCTAGAGGTCCGTCAGGCTCTTGTGGCGGAGAAGGTTGCTCGGTCCGCTACTGAGGAAACCAAAGTTGTTCTTCAAAAGCAACTAGAAGAACAAGCCAAAGCAATGGCTGAACATGCCAAGTTGATTGAGGCCCTTCAAGCTGAATCGGCGTCCTAAGCGCCTATCTGATCTTAATGCCAAAAACCTTGACCAAGCTTTAGAGTGCGCTGGCCATAAGATGGAGCTTATTCAGGCCAATGCAGATTATAAATGGTTATTGGCAGAAGCCATTCCCAAGGTATGTCTTTTTTTTGTTCCCATAAATAATCTAAGTATTGAAGGTCAATTAAACATAGTTGTTTTAACAGGTCATCGCCGATGTTCGGGCTAGCGATGAGCTTGGGAATTGTGTTGCTATCCTTCTGAAAGCTTCTAAACAAGCTGGTCGCAAACTGGGATTCCAAGAAGGTTACCAATTTGGCTCAACTTCGAAGCTTCCTGAAGAGTACATCCTAGCTGGGCAAGACACTGTTGCCATCCTTAATCAGAAATCGAAGGATTTTGACTCGTTGAAGTTTTCTTTGACGAATCAGATATCCGATCTCGCTGATAAGGAAGACAGCATCCAGCAGCTAAAAGCTCTTCTTGAACTTGATGAGGAAGAAGAAGATGCGGAAGATGCGGAAGGCAAGGATGCTGAGCATGATGATGCTGCCACATAAATTTTTCTGTTCTTGTAATTGATCCTCTTTTTATCTATGTTGTAATCCATTTTGAGTAAATAAAGAAACTTTTAATTCTGCATCCGGTACACTTTGTTTATTTGTCATAATATAAGTGTTCATAGGATCTTCATTGTGTGTCAATAAAGGATTACAAGTTATAAGTGAATAAAATTTCCATTAGAAAGGCATAAGCCGAATTACAAGAAAAAAAATACATAAATTGTAAACATTCAATTGGGCACGCAGGCCAGAAGAACAAACTATATATAACATTTCTTTAGTTGGGCCGCATTCCAAGTCCTAGGGATCTTCTTCCCATCCAACTTTTCCAACTTGTAGGCCCCTTTAGATAAAACTTTCTGAATTTTATAAGGTCCTTCCCAAGTTGGGGCCAACTTGCCCAGAGGCTCTTGCCCGAAAGCTTCATTATTGCAGAAGACAAAGTCTCCCGCATCTAATTCACATCTTTGAACCCGCGAGTTATAATATTTTTGCAGCTGTCGTTTGTAATTATACTCGCGGATTGATGCTAGTTCTCTCCTTTCCTCGAGGAGGTCAAGATTCATCCGGAGTTCATGATCACTATCCTCAATCATAAGAACTCTGGCGGATGGGATACCAATCTCAGCGGGAATCATGGCTTCTGTGCCATATGTTAAACTGAAGGGGGTTTCGGAATTACTGGAATTCCTTTGAGTGCGGAAGGCCCATAGTACATGGGGAAATTCGTCCACCCATCCCGTTCGTTTCGTCCCTAATCTCGTTTTGATTCCCTCTTTGATCGTCCGATTGGTTCTTTCGACTTGACCATTTGCTTGCGGGTGGGCTACAGAGGTGAAGATTTGAGAAATGTGTAATTCTTTTAGCCATTCTTGTAACCCACTGTCCGCGAATTGTGTTCCGTTGTCACTAACGAGCTCTAGGGGGAGGCCGAAACGACATATGATGAATTCCCACAAGAATTTTTTTAACACTCGCTGCTGTTATAGAAGCAACTGGTTTGGCCTCCACCCATTTTGTAAAGTAGTCGATGGCTGCTATTAAGAATTTGACCCGTCCAGGGGCTTTAGGGGAAGGTCCCATGATATCAATAGCCCATTTTTGGAACGGCCAAGCTGAAGTGACTGGAACTAACTCATTCTTTGGTCGTAGCGTGTTAGGGGCATGCCTTTGGCAAGAATCGCACTTTCTGATTTCATTCACCGCATCCAAGTGCATCCCCGGCCAATAAAATCCGTCATTCATTAATTTCACCACGACCATGCGCGGGCCAGCGTGAAGATCACAAATGCCTTCGTGAACTTCTCTGATTAGGTAATTCGCGTCCTCGGCATCCACACATCGTAGTAATGGTCCGAGGAAGGAACGTTGGTATAAAACACCGTCAAGTATTTGATAGTTCAAGGCTTTGTGCTTTATCTTCCGGGCCACTGCCTTTTCTTCCGGAAGTGCTCCGGATGACAAATATGCTATTATGGGTGTCTTTGGCAAAATGTTCAAAGTTTGTTGAAGCCAATTTAGTGAGAGCATCCGCTGATTTGTTCTCGCTTCTCTTTATATGAATAACTTTGCAAGAAGAGAATTGGAGCATCAGATCTTTCGCCTGTGACACATATGAAGCCATGATATCATTTTTTGCTTCGTATGTGCCGTTGATCTGTCCCGCAATCAACATGGAATCCACTCGGGCTTCCAAATGCTTAACCCCAAGCTTTTTAGCTATCCTTAAGCCCACCAAGAAAGCTTCATATTCTGCCTCGTTGTTGGTACTTTTGAAGTCCAAATTTATGGCATATGTAAACTCATGGCCTTCGGGATTGACTAGCCTGAGGCCTGCACCACATCCCTCACTGCTTGAAGCTCCATCCGTAAATAAGGACCAAATATGTCCTGATTCCGGAGGTGCTTGGGGTCGTTGCTCAATCAAACATTCTTTTTCTTTGTGATGCGGGACCTCTGTCACGAAGTCCGTCAACACTTGCCCTTTGATTGCTGGCCTAGGTTTGTATTCTATTGCGTGTTCACCTAGCTCGATGGCCCATTTGGCCAATCGCCCAGACAATTCTGGCTTGCTGAGAACGTTTTTGAGCTTGTATCCAGTTAAGACATTGATGGGTTGCCCTTGGAAGTACATGCGGAGGCGTCGTGCAGCATAGACCAGTGCCAAAACCAGTTTTTCTAGCATGGAATATCTTGTTTCTGGATCCGATAGTGTTCTGCTGACGTAGTAGATCGGTGTCTGAACATTCTTGCGATCTGTCAGAAGGACGGCCCCAATAGCAATGTCTGAAGCCGATAGGTATAACATCAAAGGTTCTCCCGCGTGAGGTGTTGTTAATGTTGGGAGTTCCATCAAACATTTTTAACCTCCAAGAACGCTTGTTCTGCTTCCGCGGTCCATTTAAATTGTGCTTTCTTAAGGCAATTCCTTAGAGTTGAGATGAAAGGATGAGACTTGGCTGCATGATTTGCCAAAAAACGATTCAAAGCAACCAGTCGGCCATTGAGTGTCTGAACTTCCTTGAGGGAAGATGGAGTAGGCATGCGGGCTATAGCTTGAACTTTATCTGGGTTAGCTTTGAAGCCCGTATCCGTGACAATCACTCCCAGAAACTTTCTTCTTTCATTCCAAATGAGCACTTGGCCGGATTCAGCTTCATGTTAATACCTTTCAAGGTTTCGAACTTCTCTTCAATATCTCTCAAAATCTGGTCTTCCTCAACACTTTTTATTACGAGATCATCCATATACACTTCTAAATTCCGGCCAATTTGATATTTGAACGCTATGTCCATTAATCGTTGATATGTGGCTCCAACATTCTTTAGTCCGAAAGGCATCATTTTGTGGCAAAAGGTGCCTTGATCAGTGTGAAATGCTGTTTTGTCCTCGTCGCCCGCTGCCATGCGGATCTGATGGTAGCCCTTGTAGGCATCCAGGAAGCATTTGAATTTAAATGGTGCTACAACATCAACCTTGAGATCTATTTCGGGTAAGGGATAACAATCTTTGGGACATGCTTTATTTAGATCTTTGAAATCAATGCACATCCGCCATGACCCATTGCTTTTGGGAACAATAACTGGATTAGCAACCCAGGTCTGATAACGAATTGGTTGGATGATTCCAGCTTGTAAGAGGTCTTGTACTTGCTCATTCATTGCTTTTGTTTGTTCCGGACCCATCTTAAGTTGTTTCCGAACAATTGGCGTAAACAACGGGTTTACCCTTAATTTGTGTTTCGCAATGTTCCTCGGGACACCAGTCATATCCGCGGGTTGCCACGCGAAAACATCGATATTATTTGATAATAACTTTTTTAAGAAGGTACGTACTATCTTGGAAATAGCAGGTCCTATTGTTACAGTTTGATCAGGAAATTTTTTGTTCAAAACCCATTTCTCTGGTTCAGTCTTCACAGTTTGTTTTGGAATCTTGCTTGGTTTTGAGCTCTTGGTTGCGAAGCAGTGCCGATTAACATAAATTATTGCTATACCAGTGCAAGTTGGAACTCCTACTGCACCGTGTGCTGTGGATGGATGAGCATTAAAGTCACCAATCGCTTCACGTCCAAGAATAATGTCATGTTTTGATGTTGCTGGCAAAAACAAAAATTCGACCTCCTCGGTCCTAGAATGAATTCCGTTACTTAGGGTGACTGGGAATGAAATTACACCTCGCGGATGCATTATTTCCCCTCCGAACCCCGATACAGGAGCGTGGATGGGCTTTAATCTTTCCTTATCTTCCTCGTTAAGCTGTTCAAAACATTTTTCATACATAATGTCGGAAGTACTACCGGTGTCGAAGAAGACGTATTGGGAACGGTAGTGTTCTAATTGGGCAGTTATGATTAAGGGGGTTTTGTTATTCGGGCCCCCTTGATACGAGGAAAGATCACTGGCTCATTCTTCCAGTCCTCATCATCAGACTCCTTCCTCTTTTTCCTTGTATCGTACCCGCCTTGTATCATATGGACGTTTAAATCTCTGACTTGCTTTTTACTCAAGCCCTGGATATCCTGTGCAGGAGCTTTACAATTGTCAGGTTTCCCACCCTTTACTAGGTGTCCAAGTTTTCTAGACTTTACAGCCGCTTCAATTTCATTTTTAATGTTCTGCACTCATTCGTATTATGACCAATGCCATCATGATATGAACAACGCTTTTTTGGGTCAAGGAATGACCTTCTCGTCAGTGGTTGCGGTTTTCTAAAATTCACATTCTCCGTAGTGAGAATTTCGGTGGGAGTCTTTGAAAGAGGAGTCTAATTATTGGGACCTCGGCTCGAGGGTCCCGCTTTGTTCTTGTTGCCTATAAGAGATTGTGCATCAAATGGTTTTGGTGCTTCCGTACTTGGCTGAAGTCTTGACCAGATAGGGCCTTTCGCCTGTCTATTTGGTCTCGGAGTTTGAAACTCGACTTTAAATTTTTGCTTTGAGTTACCACTTCTCAATGTTTTGTAAGTGTTCGCATACACCTTTGCTGCAGTCATGAGATCGTCCTACTCTTTTGGCATTCCATCTCTGCCAGTAAGTGTGCAGACTAAATCATCACATTTGACGTTTTTGCGGAAGGCACCCCGAAGCATGTCTTTGCTAATTCCACCGATGTTCAGGCTCTCGTCATTGAACCTGGTGATAAAATCTTCTATAGACTCGTTATCGCGACGAATTACGTTTAAAATTTCTGATTGGTCCCCGCGTATGCTTCTTCTGCTGACTGAACTGTTGAGAAAATTTCTTCACCAAATCGTCCCAGCTAGAAATTTCACCATCGGGTAACTTTTCGAACCACTCTCTTGCTGCCCATGTTAGTGTCAATGCGAACATGTGACACCAATAGGGAAGCGTCCAACCACTAACACCACCTACCCGCCACAAAGTTCTGGAGATGATCGCTTGGATCAGTCATACCATTGTATTTATCTACCGATGTAGGTATTTTAGCATTAACAGGAAAAGGCGCTGTGGCAATGCTTTCTATGAACTTTGATTTTTCGGCGAAGGCCGCGGGGCGGTATGGTTTGGTGAAGTCTCGTTCAGCATTGCTATGGTACTCGGTGTGGCGGACTATGTCATGCGGACGACTGCTTCTCGCCTGTGAGCTCATCCTACTATCCCTGGTATACATACTGTAATCTCCTGGGTGATAAGATGAATCATAACTATCAAACTCGTCCAAATAGGATGGTATCCGCATGTCTATGCGAGGACGAGGGCGTAGCCTCGGTAATTCGCCAAATTCTGGCTCCGCCTGTTGGCTGTAACGAATATGACTTCCTCTCACTATTGGTGGAGGGGAAGGAGATCTCCTAGGAGATTCCTCATAATCCAAAGTGCGAGCGTGAAGTCGTTCATTATGCTTTCTTCGCTCGTATTCAGCCACCAAATTTTTTTGTTGCACGCGGAGCCACTCTTCAGGAGTTAATGCTCCTCTGGATATAGAATTACGTTGATGAGATCTCGCGATTCCAGAATCGCCTAAATCATTTTCCAGATCCAATTCTGGCCGTTTCCGGCGAGTCTCTTCCGTAATTCGTTTTTGACCCAAATTAGAACCTTCCGGTGCCAAGGCACGTCCGATGTTTGTGGGAGTGGGATCGATTGGTGTTGTAACATTTTCTAGGGAAAAACCCCCAGGTGCTACCTCAATGATTCGTGACCCCGGAGCAGTGACACGTTCAAGAGCACGCCCCCCCCCCGGATTCGTGATACGTGTAAAAACACTAAGACCCGGAGGTGCTTCTGTGTTAGTTACACGTGAATCAGGTGCAGGAGTTCCCGTTGGCCCTTCAGGAAGTTTACTCATATCAAACGAACCAAAAAACCAACGGAGAAAAAATTATGCAGTTCTAACACCAACACGGATGGCGCCAATGAAGAAACACGGATCCGATCCCCGGGTATGGGTCCTGGATCCAATGAGTCCACAGGGTAAGATATGATAATTACGACCAATGATATGAGTATAACTCCCCAAAGTCCAATGACCAGAACCTGCAAAACAGACATCGTGAGTCTCGTTACAGGAAGGACAGGGGGGGGGGGTCTTCTTGTAACCACCCTCCGGCGTGAGAATCAGTAACGTTCGTAAATAGAGAAAGTACTGAAGTAAACAGACTAAGTGTAGTCAGAAAACAAGTGAGTGAATGAATACCTCAAACCGTTTGACAATGTATTTATAACCGGAGGATGTAGGAAGGTGATTGGGCCAGCTGTCCTCTTCTAGAAGATCTTTAATAACCGCCTGGACGCGTGTCTTTTCATGATAGGTTGAGCTATACGTCCCATGTGCATAGGTATAACAACCCGGACACGTGTTGCCCAATGATAGGACGGATCGCACCCTGGCCATGTGCACGGTTATAGCAACCTGGCAAGGTGTCCTTTATTCATTGGCAGGTAGGTCACGTATTCCTCACGTAACAATCGTGAATATTCTTCTAGAAGGTAATTGGTTGGTGATAACTGTTCCGCTGACACTTCCTCTCGATCGTTTGAGCGGACTGATGTTCTACCTCTATAGTGACTTCACAGTAATTTAAATGAACTAATCAAATTTCAAACTAACCAAATTTCCATCTAGGAATGAGCAAATGTTGAACAGTGCAAAGTAGTGGAGAACTAGAGAAGTAAATGGAGGGTCAGGACTAGGGTACGTACCTAGGTCGAGTGGGTCGCAACTCGCAAGACTTGAGTTTGGGCTCACGTAAAAATACATCGATTAGAAACCATAAATTTAAGACGCGAATAATCAAATAGTTGTCAAATTGTGTATGTGAATGCTCGTTATGATTCAACAACAATCAAATATGCAAATCTTTGTTGCATTAGTGACAGATGGTATACGCCACTGTAAAGCAAATTGATAAATGCATGTCGATAATATGTCAAAAGAACCTCTATGTGCGACGTTGGAAGAGTTGTCGGTAATCCCACTTTAATACCCGATGGTAATCTTTCGGTAATATATGTGGGAAAACCAGACGCATTATCCATGATTTTATTTCGGAGGGAACATCACCAACGGATTACCCGTTGGTACCTATCCCCTTCACTGACGAATCTCCTTCGATAAAAGGGCTATGTGTTCTATTGTTTTCGTATGAGATTTGAGTGAGCCGAGAACCTAAGATCTATGGGGATGTATTTCCGTCATGTGTTAAATTTGAATGAGTCGAGAACCCATTAATTTCATGATATTATTGTATTTTAATTTTTATTTTTAGGTCCATATCACAATATATATTACTTAAAAATCAAATACTTAAACGGGCATCTTACAGTCAGTTCATATTATTTAGACATCTTTATTGAATTTTATTATGTGGTTAACATATGTTTTCTAAAGATTATTCTTATTTTTGCATAATGGGCTAATTAAATGCTTAGATGGGTTGAGGATGAGCTTTGAACTTTGGGCTTGTTGTTAGGCTATTGGCTAGTTTAAAAGTTTTGCGGGTTCATGATGGATGCAATCGTCACGGGCTATTGACCCGTTGAAGTGTTGTCGACCCGTTTACTGACTTACTCTCATAAACACATGTGTTCGAAAAGCTATGGATAGTACGAATGAGATAGGAGACAAATAACTCATCTGAGATCTCATTCGCTCTCTACTTTTTTCTCTCACTTGTTCATATTATCTCAATTAGGGTTTTCGTTATTCTCTGTAAATTTAAACGTTGTGTTGAGAGATTTGTTTCAGACTATTGAGATGATGATACACGTTTTGTATTATGTTCGATTGAATCGAAGTTTGATGGTTTTGCTCAAGATATAATTAAAATAAAATAATATTATGAGTTCGTGATAAGTTGAATCTTGACCATCCTAACCATTGTAATATACTCGTATTCCATGTTATAATTTCTATATACTATTTCTAATGTAACACTACCAAAAGAACCATATGTGTAATGTACTCCTATTTCATGTCATAATTTATAGATTATAGAATGATTAAAACGAAACATGAACATGTTTTAAACTATTATATTGCAACTTTCATGTAATGTTTTTTTTGTTTTATTCTTATTTCCTCATTTATGTATATAATTAAATAAAATAATATTATGAGTTTGTAACAAGTTGAAACTTGACCATCCTAACCAGTGTAATATACTCGTATTCCATGTTATAATTTCTATATACTATTTCTAATGTAACACTACCAAAAGAACCATATGTGTAATGTACTCCTGTTCCATGTCATAATTTATATAGATTATAAAATAATTAAAACGAAACATGAACATGTTTTAAACTATTATATTGCAACTTTCATGTAATGTTTTTTGTTTTATTCTTATTTCCTCATTTGTGTATGAGAAGTTTGGAATATAAAATGTGTAGCAAGTATGTGCACTTAATAATTGGTCATGACACTCCACGTGAACCACTTTCTTCTTATTCCTTCTTTACTTTGTTAATTTTAGTAATTTTATATTCAATTATTCTCATTCCAAGATGCATAAATAATTGAGTGTGAAACGTATCTCTTTTGCTTATTGGATTTCGACATACTACTTGTTTCTATTTTCATGAATATAATCATAAGTAAGATCGTAAGTCATTTGATTTTAGTTACATGTACTATTTGAATAACTATGTATATAGAGAAAATAAGAATTCACAATATACATGGATACAAGTTAAATTTTGTAGAGTATACACATGCCCGAAACTATATGATTTGATACCGAGAAACCTCTATGATTTCAACATCGTAAGTGAGTATCAAAGGATACATCAATTAAGATAATCTCATCTCATTTATGTCATTGATCTTGCTTTTTAAACTATAATACATTAGTCATTGACGCAACTACGAAAGTATACATGTGAAATATGTAAATCGGGAATTTGTTTTCTGAAACGAGTTAGAATACCATTATGATTTATACAACTAATGTTTTGTTTTTGAATTACCAACAAACAGAGAATTGTCTGGTTACTTTGTATGAGGTGACCCAGTGGAAAAATGTCACCATCAGCTGGCCCAACCCAGCCGTATAGGGCCCTTAATTGCCTCCAAGTTATCTCCTGTTTCGGAAAAAAATTCGCCCACCTGAAAACCCACGGACAATAAAACCCGGATGCATTCAGGATCAAACTACAGATCACAAAGATCTTTGTCTTCTTCACAATTAACTAATTATATTATCTTTTAAGACTACTATTTAGGACTTTGTATCATTAGGTGGAAGGAGTGGTTCATTGTGAGACCTCACTCCAATCAAATCCATCACTAGTGATGTAATTTAGTAGGGGTGGTGTGATGGTTTTAATTTTTTTTATAAAATAAATAGTAAAATAAGGTTAAATTAAATAAAAAATAAAACAAGATTAAATAAATGTTACAAAGATAAATAAAATAAAAAAACCGACAAAAAAAAACCTATGGCCCTGCCCAGCCCAGCCCCACTTGTCGCATATCTCGCGTTTGCGTTGAAGTATGATCAATCTAAAGGGTTCGTCAAGATGTTCGTGCGGTTGTAGGAGAAATGTTAAATCAACGTTTTTTTTGTTTACATTCAAATGGTTGATATACGCATCGTCAAGTTTTAATTTCGAATCAAGAGATAATTTCTTTCGCTCTTTCCCCTCGGCCATTTCCGCCAACTTAGTTGACTTGTATTCGGCGAAGTCTTCGGCCACCGCTTCTTTTCCTAATCTTGAAGATTCCCCACTTTTCTTCCGATGCGGCCGTGTGGGTGTGGGTTTGTCTTCATCGGGATCGTCTCCGGGTTGCTCGTTCAAGTTCATGTTTGGCATGTTCCTTGACAAGCCGTCGGTACTCGAAAGTTTTTGATATTTTTGAAGAAGATCCTTTACGCCACCCCGGGGCCTGTTAGAAATTTTGCTAGTATTTCCAAAGAGGTATATGTACACGAGCCGGAGAAAAAATTGAGTATGGGTCGAACCACTGAATCAGATCAGAAATTAGGTCTTGGAGACTTCCATACAATATTTTATAACCCTACGAAAGAATCTGATCAATAATTATGCCCTGACGCCACCCCCCGTGGCCCATTCGAAATTTTGCCACTATTGCCAAAGGGGTATGCACACGAGCCGTAGAAAAAACTGTGTATGGGTCGAATCACTGAATCAGATCATAAATTCGGTCTTGGAGACTACCATACAATATCTTATGACCCTACGAAATAATCGGATCAATAATTATGCCCTGACACCACCCCCGTGGCCCGTTCGAAGTTTTGCCAGTATTGCCAAAGGGGTATGTACACGAGCCAGAGAAAAAACCGAGTATAGGTCGAACCACTGAATCGAATCAGAAATTCAGTCTTGGAGACTTCCATACAATATTTTATGACCCTACGAAAGAATTGAATCAATAAATACGCCCCGAAGCCACCCCAGTGCCCATTCGAAATTTTGCCAAAATTGCCAAAGGGATATGTATACGAGTCGGAGATAAAACTGAGTATGGGTCGAACCACTGAATCGGATCATAAATTCGGTCTTGGAGACTTCCATACAAAATTTTATGACCCTACGAAAGAATCTGATCAATAATTACGCCCTGACCCCACCCCGTGGCCCGTTCGAAATTTTGCCACTATTGCCAAAGGGGTATGTGCTGAACATACCCCTTTGGTCGTAGTAGCAAAATATCGAACGGCCCACCGGAAAGCTCCGTGAACATCAAATTGATTCGATTATTTCGTAGGGTCTTAAAATATTCGATGGAAGTCTCCAGGACGGAAAATATGGTCAGATTCGGTGATAGCCCCATACTCAGTTTTTACGGGCTGACGGTGAACATACCCCTGTGGCCGTAGTAGCAAAATTTCAAACGGGCCACGGGAAAGCTCTAGGGACATCAAATTGATCCGATTCTTTCGTAGGGTCGTAAAATATTCGATGGAAGTCTCCAGGACCGAAAATATGGCCAGATTCGGTGAATCGCCCCATACTCAGTTTTTTCAGGCTTACGGTGAACATACCACTTTGGCCGTATTGGCGAAATTTCGAACGGGCCACGAGAAAGCTCTAGGGACATCAAATTGATCCGATTCTTTCGTAGGATCATAAAATACTCGATGGAAGTCTCCAGGACCGAAAATATGGTCAGATTCGGTGAATAGCCCCATACTCAGTTTTTACGGGCTGACGGTGAACATACCCCTGTGGCCGTAGTAGCAAAATTTTAAACGGGCCACGGGAAAGCTTTAGGGACATCAAATTAATCCGATTCTTTCGTAGGGTCGTAAAATATTCGATGGAAGTCTCCAGGACCGAAAATATGGCCAGATTCGGTGAATCGCCCCATACTCAGTTTTTTCAGGCTTACGGTGAACGTACCCCTTTGGCAGTATTAGCTAAATTTCGAACAGGCCACGGGAAAGCTCTAGGGACATCAAATTTATCTGATTCTTTCGTAGGGTCGTAAAATATTCGATGGTTGTCTCAAGGACCGAAAATATGGTAAGATTCGGTGAATAACCCCATACTAAGTTTTTTCGGGCTGACGATGAACATACTCTTTTGGCCGCAGTAGTAAAATTACGAACGGGCCACGGGAAAGCTCTAGGGACATCAAATTGATCCGATTTTTTCGTAGGGTCGTAAAGTACTCGATGGAAGTCTCCAGGACTGAAAATATGGTCAGATTCGGTGAATAGCCCCATACTCAGTTTTTTCGGACTAACGGTGAACATACCCATTTGACCGTGTTAGCAAAATTTCAAACGAGCTACGGGAAAGCTCTAGGGACATCAAATTGATCCGATTCTTTCGTAGGGTCGTAAAGTACTCGATGGAAGTCTCCAGGACGGAAAATATGGTCAGATTAGGTGAATAGCCCAATACTCAGTTTTTTCGGGCTGACGGTGAACATACCCATTTGACCGTGTTAGCAAAATTTCGAACGGGCCACGAGAAAGCTCTAGGGACATCAAATTGATTCGATTCCTTCGTAGAGTCGTAAAATATTCGATGGAAGTCTCCAGGACCGAAAATATGGCCAGATTCAGTGAATCGCCCCATACTCAGTTTTTTCAGGCTTACGGTGAACATACCCCTTTGGCCATATTAGCGAAATTTCGAACGAGCTAAGGGAAAGCTCTAGGTATATCAAATTGATCCGATTCTTTCGTAGGGTCGTAAAACATTCGATGGAAGTCTCCAGGACCGAAAATATGGCCAGATTCGGTGAATCGCCCCATACTCAGTTTTTTCGGGCTTACGGTGAACATACCCCTTTGGCCGTAATAGCGAAATTTCGAATGGGCCTTGGGAAAGCTCTAGGGACATCAAATTGATCCGATTCTTTCGTAGGGTCGTAAAATATTCGATGGAAGTCTCCAGGACCGAAAATATGGCCAGATTCGGTGAATCGCCCCATACTCAGTTTTTTCAGGCTTACGGTGAACATACCCCTTTGGCCGTATTAGCGAAATTTCGAACGGGCCACGGGAAAGCTCTAGGGACATCAAATTGATCCGATTCTTTCGTAGGGTCATAAAATACTCGATGAAAGTCTCCAGGACCGAAAATATGGTCAGATTCGGTGAATAGCCCAATACTCAGTTTTTACGGGCTGACGGTGAACATACCTCTGTGGCCGTAGTAGCAAAATTTCAAACGGGCCACGGGAAAGCTTTAGGGACATCAAATTGATCCGATTCTTTCGTAGGGTCGTAAAATATTCGATGGAAGTCTCCAGGACCGAAAATATGGCCAGATTCGGTGAATCGCCCCATACTCAGTTTTTTCGGGCTTACGGTGAACGTACCCCTTTGGCCGTATTAGCTAAATTTCGAACAGGCCACGGGAAAGCTGTAGGGACATCAAATTGATCTGATTCTTTTGTAGGGTTGTAAAATATTCAATGGTTGTCTCAAGGACCGAAAATATGGTAAGATTCGGTGAATAGCCCCATACTAAGTTTTTTCGGGCTGACGGTGAACATACCCCTTTGGCCGCAGTAGTAAAGTTACGAACGTGCCACGGGAAAGCTCTAGGGACATAAAATTGATCCGATTCTTTCGTACGGTCGTAAAGTACTCGATGGAAGTCTCCAGGACTGAAAATATGGTTAGATTCGGTGAATAGCTCCATACTCAGTTTTTTCGGGCTGACGGTGAACACCCATTTGACCGTGTTAGCAAAATTTCAAACGAGCTACGGGAAAGCTCTAAGGACATCAAATTGATCCGATTCTTTCGTAGGGTCGTAAAGTACTCGATGGAAGTCTCCAGGACGGAAAATACGGTCAGATTCGGTGAATAGCCCAATACTCAGTTTTTTCGGGCCCCATTTGACTGTGTTAGCAAAATTTCGAACGGGCCACGAGAAAGCTTTAGGGACATCAAATTGATTCGATTCCTTCGTAGAGTCGTAAAATATTCGATGAAAGTCTCCAGGACCGAAAATATGGCCAGATTCGGTGAATCGCCCCATACTCAGTTTTTTCAGGCTTACGGTGAACATACCACTTTGGCCGTATTGGCGAAATTTCGAACGGGCCACGAGAAAGCTCTAGGGACATCAAATTGATCCGATTCTTTCGTAAGATCATAAAATACTCGATGGAAGTCTCCAGGACCGAAAATATGACCAGATTCGGTGAATCGCCCCATACTCAGTTTTTTCGGGCTTACGGTGAACATACCCCTTTGGCCGTATTAGCGAAATTTCGAATGGGCCTTGGGAAAGCTCTAGGGACATCAAATTGATCCGATTCTTTCGTAGGGTCGTAAAATATTCAATGGTTGTCTCAAGGACCGAAAATATGGTAAGATTCGGTGAATAGCCCCATACTAAGTTTTTTCGGGCTGACGGTGAACATACCCCTTTGGCCGCAGTAGTAAAGTTACGAACGGGCCACGGGAAAGTTTTAGGGGCATCAAATTGATCTGATTCTTTCGTAGGGTCGTAAAGTACTCGATGGAAGTCTCCAGGACTGAAAATATGGTCAGATTCGGTGAATAGCTCCATACTCAGTTTTTTCGGGCTGACGGTGAACACCCATTTGACCGTGTTAGCAAAATTTCAAACGAGCTACGGGAAAGCTCTAGGGACATCAAATTGATCCGATTCTTTCGTAGGGTCGTAAAGTACTCGATGGAAGTCTCCAGGACAGAAAATATGGTCAGATTCGGTGAATAGCCCAATACTCAGTTTTTTCGGGCTGACGGTGAACATACCCATTTGACCGTGTTAGCAAAATTTCGAACGGGCCACGAGAAAGCTCTAGGGACATCAAATTGATTCGATTTCTTCGTAGAGTCGTAAAATATTCGATGGAAGTCTACAGGACCGAAAATATGGCAGATTCGGTGAATCGCCCCATACTCAGTTTTTTCAGGCTTACGGTGAACATGCCCCTTTGGCCATATTAGTGAAATTTCGAACGAGCTATGGGAAAGCTCTAGGGACATCAAATTGATCCGATTCTTTCGTAGGGTCGTAAAACATTCGATGGAAGTCTCCAGGACCGAAAATATGACCAGATTCGGTGAATCGCCCCATACTCAGTTTTTTCGGGCTTACGGTGAACATACCCCTTTGGCCGTATTAGCGAAATTTCGAATGGGCCTTGGGAAAGCTCTAGGGACATCAAATTGATCCGATTCTTTCGTTGGGTCGTAAAATATTCGATGGAAGTCTCCAGGACCGAAAATATGGTCAGAATCGGTGAATCGCCCCGTACTCAGTTTTTTCAGGCTTACGGTGAACATACCCCTTTGGCCGTATTAGCGAAATTTCGAACGGGCCACGGGAAAGCTCTAGGGACATCAAATTGATCCGATTCTTTCGTAGGGTCATAAAATACTCGATGAAAGTCTCCAGGACCGAAAATATGGTCAGATTCGGTGAATAGCCCAATACTCAGTTTTTACGGGCTGACGGTGAACAAACCCTATTGGCCGTAGTAGCAAAATTTAAAACGGGCCACGAGAAAGCTTTAGGTACATCAAATTGATTCGATTCCTTCGTAGGGTTGTAAAATATTCGATGGAAGTCTCCAGGACCGAAAATATGGCCAGAATCGGTGAATCGCCCCATACTCAGTTTTTTCAGGCTTACGGTGAACATACCCCTTTGGCCGTATTAGCGAAATTTCGAATGGGCCACGGGAAAGCTCTAGGGACATCAAACTGATCCGATTATTTCGTAGGGTCGTAAAATATTAGATGGAAGTCTCCAGGACCGAAAATATGGCCAGATTCGGTGAATCGCCCCATACTCAGTTTTTACGGGCTGACGGTGAACATACCCCTGTGGCCGTAGTAGCAAAATTTCAAACGGGCCACGGGAAAGCTTTAGGGAAATCAAATTGATCCGATTCTTTCGTAGGGTCGTAAAATATTCGATGGAAGTCTCCAGGACCGAAAATATGTCAGATTCGGTGAATCGCCCCATACTCAGTTTTTTCGGGCTTACGGTGAACGTACCCCATTGGCCGTATTAGCTAAATTTCGAACAGGCCACGGGAAAGCTCTAGGGACATCAAATTGATCTGTTTCTTTCGTAGGGTCGTAAAATATTCGATGGTTGTCTCAAGGACCGAAAATATGGTAAGATTCGGTGAATAGCCCCATACTAAGTTTTTTCGGGCTGACGGTGAACATACCCCTTTGGCTGCAGTAGTAAAATTACGAACGGGCCACGGGAAAGCTCTAGGGACATCAAATTGATCCGATTCTTTCGTAGGGTCGTAAAGTACTCGATGGAAGTCTCCAGGACTGAAAATATGGTCAATTCGGTGAATAGCCCCATACTCAGTTTTTTCGGGCTGACGGTGAACATACCAATTTGACCGTGTTAGCAAAATTTCAAACGAGCTACGGGAAAGCTCTAGGGACTTCAAATTGATCCGATTCTTTCGTAGGGTCGTAAAGTACTCGATGGAAGTCTCCAGGACGGAAAATATGGTCAGATTCGGTGAATAGCCCCATACTTAGTTTTTTCGGGTTGACGGTGAACATACCCATTTGACCGTGTTAGCAAAATTTCAAACGAGCTACGAGATAGCTCTAGGGACATCAAATTGATCCGATTATTTCGTGTGGTGGTAAAATATTATATGGTTGTCTCAAGGACCGAATATATGGTCAGATTCGGTGAATAGTCCCATACTCAGTTTTTTCGGGCTGACGGTGAACATACCCTATTGGCCGTAGTAGCAAAATTTCGAACGGGCCACGAGAAAGCTCTAGGGACATCAAATTGATTCGATTCCTTCGTAGGGTCGTAAAATATTCGATGGAAGTCTCCAGGACCGAAAATATGGCCAGATTCGGTGAATCGCCCCATACTCAGTGTTTTCAGGCTTACGGTGAACATACCCCTTTGGCCGTATTAGCGAAATTTCGAACGGGCCACGGGAAAGCTCTAGGGACATCAAGTTGATCCGATTCTTTCGTTGGGTCGTAAAATACTCGATGGAAGTCTCCAGGACCAAAAATATGGTCAGATTCGGTGAATAGCCCCATATTCAGTTTTTTCGGGCTGACGGTGAACATACCCAATTGGCCATAGTAGCAAAATTTCGAACGAGCCACGGGAATGCTCTTGGGACATCAAATTGTTTCGATTATTTCTTAGGGTTGTAAAATATTCGATGGAAGTCTACAAGACCGGAAATATGGTTAGATTCGGTGAATCGCCCCATACTCAGTTTTTTCGGGCTTACGGTGAACATACCCCTTTTGGCCGTATTAGTAAAATTTCGAACGGGCCACAGGAAAGCTCTAGGGACATCAAATTGATCCGAATCTTTCGTAGGGTCGTAAAATACTCGATGGAAGTCACCAAGACCAAAAATATGGTCAGATTCGGTGAATAGTCCCATACTCAGTTTTTTCGTGCTGACGGTGAACATACCCCTTTGGACGTAGTAACAAAATTTCGAACGGGCCCCGGGAAAGCTCTAGTGACATCAAATTGATTCAATTCTTTCGTAGGGTCGTAAAATATTCGATGGAAGTCTCCAGGACCGAAAATATGGTCAGATTCGGTGAATAGCCCCATACTCCGTTTTTTTGAGCTGACGGTGATCATACCCATTTGTCCGTGTTAGCAAAATTTTGAACGAGCCACGGGAAAGCTCTAGGGACATCAAATTGATCTGATTCTTCTGTAGGGTCATAAAATATTCGATGGTTGTCTTAAGGACCGAAATATGGTCTGATTCGGTGAATAGCCCCATACTAAGTTTGTAAGGCCCCGTTACCGGTAGCCCTACTTTCGTGTTGGATTTACTCATAAACGCAGTTCTAAATATCAGAGTTAATAAAAAACTTGCGGAATATAAAAGCTTTCATAAAACATTTCATAACAAAACACCTCTTGGTTACAACTTCTTTAATGAACAAGCTTGCTAACGTTTCTGACGAGATAGCCTCTCGTATAGGCAGAAAGTGAGCACTTTTGGTCAAACGGTCCACAATCACCCAGATGGTATCATGGTGCTTAGATGTACGCGGTAGCTTAGTTATGAAATCCATGGTGATGCGTTCCCATTTCCATTCTGGTATCTCTAAAGGCTGCATTTTCCCATAAGGCTTCTGATGCTCTGCCTTAACTTGTAAACAAGTTAAGCACCTACTGACGTAATCTACCACATCATTCTTCATTCCTGGCCACCAGTAGTCTCTTTTCAAATCTTGGTACATCTTCGTAGCTCCTGGATGAATAGAATATCTTGACTTATGAGCTTTATCTAAGATTCGACCTCTGAGATCTCCATGGCGTGGAATCCACATGCGGTCAAACCTAGTCTTAACACCATGAGTGTTTTCCATTAGCTCGTCTTGTTGGCCGTAAACTCTTTCTTTCTTTACCAACTTCTCGTCTACTAGCACCTCTGACTGCACCTTGATGATTTCTTCGAAAATGTTTGAATTCATAATCAATTTGTATGACTTCACAGTTGCAAGGACTTCCTCATTCTTATGGCTTAGTGCATCGGCGACCACGTTAGCTTTGCCAAGGTCGTACTTAATATCGCAGTCGTAATCCTTTATCAACTCCAACCATCTTCTCTGTCTCATGTTCAATTCTTTTTGCTCGAAGAAGTACTTTAAATTCTTATGATCTGTGTAGATGGTACACTTAGTACCGTACAGATAATGCCTCCATATCTTAAGAGCATGCACTACAGCTGCTAACTCTAAATCATGCGTCGGATAAGTACTCTCATGGACTTTCAACTGTCTAGACGCGTAAGCTATCACCTTTCCTCGTTGCATCAACACGCAACCTAACCCTTGATGCGAGGCATCTGCACAAACAACCAAATCCTCATCACCATCGGGTAGAGTAAGGATTGGAGCTTGTGTGAGTCTTTTCTTCAACTCCTCAAAAGCTTCTTCCTGAAATCAACCCCAACTGAATACTACCGACTTTCGGGTCATACCGGTAAATTGTGCGGCTATCTTGGAGAAACCTTCGATGAATCTCCTATAGTAGCCAGCTAACCCTAGGAAGCTTCGTATATCAGTCGGATTCTGCGGAGTCTTCCAATTCGTTATCGCTTCAATATTAGCTGGGTCCACGGTAATCCCTTCCGGATTAATCACGTGACCTAAAAATTGCACTTCTCTTAACCAGAATGCGCACTTCGAAAACTTTGCATACAACTTCTCTTTCTTCAGAGTCTCCAATACCTCTCTCAGATGCTCAGCATGGTCAGGCTTGCTCTTTGAATAAATCAATATATCATCAATGAAGACGATAACCGACTTATCCAACATCGGCCGACACACCCTATTCATCAGGTCCATAAATGTTGCAGGAGCATTTGTTAGACCGAATGACATTACGAGGAACTCGTAGTGTCCATACCGCGTTCGGAACGCTGTCTTAGGGATGTCTGCCTCCTTCACCTTCAGCTGATGATAGCCTGATCTGAGATCTATTCGTGAGAACCAACTTGAACCTTGCAGTTGGTCAAACAGATCATCAATCCTTGGCAAAGGATATCTATTCTTTACCGTATGCTTATTCAACTCACGATAGTCTATGCACATTCTCATACTTCCATCCTTCTTCTTCATGAACAACACTGGTGCGCCCCACGGGGAAACACTTGGTCTTATGAAACCTTTGTCGAGGAGTTCTTGCAGTTGGGACATCAATTCTTTCATCTCGGACGGAGCTAGACGGTAAGGTGCTTTTGCGACGGGTTGGGCTCCTGGTATTAAATCTATCTGGAATTCTATCTCTCGCTCTGGTGGTAACCCCGGAAGATCCTCAGGGAATACTTCTGGGTAGTCACACACGATAGGAACATCTTTCATTTCTTTCGTCTCGGCCATAGTGTTGACAACATACGCCAGGTAGGCACCACATCCTCGTCGTAATAACCCTTCGGCTTTTATCATCGAAATGACGTTAAACCCTGAACTTTCTTTATCACCGTAAACCATCACCGCACTACCATCTAAAGACCTTAGCTTTATTATTCTACTCTTACATACTATCTGAGCTTCAAACTCAGACAACCAATCCATTCCAAGACTACATCGAACCCTCCTAAGGTCATAACATACAAAGTAACAGGGAACTCATGTCCCTCTAACTCTATCTTACAATCCTTAACCATTTTTGTTATTTTAACCGAAGTGTCACTGGCAGTTTCTAATATAAAAGTTTCCGACACTCGGCAGCCTTTCATTTTTGCTAGTTTACTAAATGTCGTAGCTACAAAACTTCTATTCGCACCAGAATCAAATAATACGGAAGCAGAAATGCCATTTACTAAGAACGTACCGGTCACAACATCAGGAATCTGTCTAGCTTGTTCCTGGGTCAGCATATAGGCTCTAGTCCTCGGCATTGCTTGATCAGAATCCTTCTTCCCACTACCTCCAGCCTCACCTCCAGTGCACTCTCTTGCCGTATGGCCTGTCTTGCCACATTTGTAACATGTTGGCTTCGCACCGCACTCATAGGCATAATGCCCTACCTTCCCGCACTTATAACAGGCATTCGACCCCATTCTGCATTCTCCACCATGAGCCTTTCCACATTTGGGACAAACATCAGAACTTCTACCCCACTTGCACTCACCACCATGCATCTTTCCGCAGGTCTTACACGATCTCTTCTCCCACACTTTCTGCTTCTTATCTTTGGAGTTCCATAACTGAGTACCGGGTCGCTTAACAGTACAACCCACTTCTTATCTTTCTTTTCCTCTTCCACCACTGCGTCATCCGCAACAAGGTCAGCATAAACCACCTCTGCGAGTTCGACAGCAGAGTCAAAGGTAACTGGTTTACTCGTCCTGACTAGCATGCAGACTTTCTGTGGCAATCCCCTCACATAACACTTGCTTCTCTTGGCCTCAGTGTTAACCATATCGAGTACCAACCTAGACATTCGATTGGACTCGGTGGTGTACTCACGATGTGTCATTGCCCCAGCTTTCAAGTTCAGGAACTTCATCTCCGCCCTCTCAACCTCGGCGTCAGCACAGAACTTCCTCATCACTAACTCCTTTAGATCCTCCCACTTCATCTCTTTGATCTCTTCACGGGTCTTCCCCTGCTCCACACTCTCCCACCAATACATAGCCTCATCCTCGAATGATTGAGTAGCATAACCTACCGTTTGGTCGGGACGGAACTCGCCAATGCGGATAATTTTATCCATGGCAGTTATCCATTTAAGAGTAGCAATTGCGTCTCCTAAACCAGTCAGCTTAGGCGGGTTACAACCTTTAAAGGACTTATAGTTGCAACCGCCTCGGCCCCTCTTCCTATCATTAACTTTCACAGACCTTACCTCAATTGAATCACCCTTTTCTTTCTCATCATCTTTCCTACCATCACCACCTGCCCCTTCAGCAGTTCTTTCACGGCTTCCAGCAGACCCTCCAGGAGTTATATTCTTCACAGCAAGGGCTACAGCTTGAACAATAGCTGCTTGAATTGCGGGATCCAGTTGAACCCCTTCGTTGTTGGCCAGACCTCCTCCAGCTGCACTGCCCTCATCTCCGGTGCTAGAAGCTGTCTCAACCGAAGGTTGCTGGACACGACGAGGCCTGCCGCGTCGTCCAGTGCGACCTCCACCTCCAGCAATGTCTCCAGCTCCAGCCATCGTATTCTAAAAGGGAAAACACAAACATCATCACTCAAGGAACTATTTAGTACAAGGATAGTAAGGCTAACAGGTAATAACAGTGGCCAGCTGTGATTAGCTGATCACTTTACTTTCCGTGTCCTATACACTTCCCTTATGAGTCCATTTGGGCTGGTTCTATCCTAAACAGTTAATCAATCAAGTAATTCTATCCCTAACATTCATATATCCTTTCTTTAGCAATCAAGCTAACATTAACATACATATTTAATCATACACTTTACCGTTACTGAGCTTGCTTGAGTGGCACATGGCATTCTTGAACTGGCATCTTCTTTCTTTTCTTACTTTAATCCCATTCTGTGTTCGAGTCTAAGCATATAAGATTCTTAAATCTCTCGAACTTTGCTCTGATACCAACTTGTAAGGCCCCGTTATCGGTAGCCCTACTTTCGTGTTGGATTTACTCATAAACGAAGTTCTAAATATCAGAGTTAATTAAAATATTCGCGGAATATAAAAGCTTTCATAAAACATTTCATAACAAAACACCTCTTGTCTTAAAACAACATCTTGTCTTTCAAAATAAACAAAACATTAAACTTAAACGTCTTGAGTCTTCCGATGCCAGCCCCTTATTTAGTGCCACGTGTCTCCTCAAGCGAGCGGCCTTACCCTACTCACCTGCGTGCATACTAAAAGTCAGCTACACTGAGTGAGTTCTAGTTAATCACATAATCATACAATACCTTCTTACATTTCATACTTAACCTCGTAACTTTCTTACATACACACGTAAGTGCATATACTTTCATTCTTACCTTCATACTTCCTTTACATACATAATCATACGTTTTAAAGAGCCTTTCGCCCTATAACCTCACAGATATTATAAGGGTCTGGTCCCTAACATCACAGATATTATAAGGGTCTGGTCCCTAACATCACAGATATTATTAGGGTCTGGTCCCTAACATCACATATATTATTAGGGTCTGGTCCCTTTGTTTCTTGTAACTGTACCGTACCTGTTCATACATACTTTCCTTGACAATACGTGCAATCTCCGAAGAGCGTTCACGTACCATCATCATAACATACATACATTGTGCATACATCATATATTCATACATACATCCTATCTTTCATCATACTTATCAATCATATCTTAACAACCACCTGACGGTACATGAAATATCCGAAGATCGTTCACGCACCGTTAAACAATCATCATACATAAATCATACAAGGCATACACTTACCACTTAAGATGAGTGTATTAACTATCACATCGAGTATGCACACAGCCCCGAAAACATAACAAGGAAGTGGGGCTAGAAACTCACCTCAATGCGGTTGCGTTCACCGTTTACGGTTATTCCCTTCTTGAGCTGTGCACGACTAACTGTATAATAAATATACGTTTCAGTAAACTATCACTACACATATCGCCTTTCTAGTTTAATCATTACCCTCAACGAACGGGGGTCCGGGGGCAGCGCCCCTGGCAGCGGGGTTCTAGGGGAGGCAGCCCCTAGCGGGGTCCAAGTTAATGAAAAATTTTATTTTCATTAACTGTCTTATCACATTTTACATTAGCATTTTGAATCATTGAATAATATGCTACTTAAAAGTTCAAGGGTTTATTTGTATTAAATCATTCTTTTCTAAGTCCAGGGACCATTCTGTCATTCTGTTAAACTTATAATTCGTTACTTATCCTTAACGAACTGACTTACCATGACGAACTGGTTCTTGTAACGAATTGGAACCTTTAACGAACTGGACTCTTAACGAATCAGTCCATGTAGCGAACCAGTCCAAGTAGCGAATTGGACCTTCTAATTCGTTATCTACTTTAACGAACTGGTCATAACGAATCAAGGGTGATTCGTCACCCCTTTCCCTTAACGAATTGAACACGAACTGAATCAGTTCGCTATGTTCCCATGGACGAACTAGCTAGCGAATCACCTTTAATTCGTTATATTCCTGTAGCGAACTAGGGTTAGGTCAGGAATGTCAGAACATTCCCTGACATTCCTCCTTAACCTCGTACCACTTTCCGGCACCGCCTTTCCGGCGCCGTCATTGCCGGAAAGCCGCTGGAAAAGCGCGATTTCGCTAGTAAAACGGGGTTTAGCTCGTTTTTCACCGTTTTTCGTCTCGTTCAATCCAGATCTGAGCTAGGGTGACTCCTAAGCTCATCATAGGTTCGGTTTATACCCGAATCCACCCGGATCTCGCGACTTAAACGGTTTGACGGTGTCGGCTCATCGTTTCATGATTATATCTAACGGAATTAAGCTCAAACAATAAAATACTATCATTACCTCGGGTCGGTTCTCGGTTTCCCTTCTTGATATCGGTTTAGAGAGAGAGAGAACTAGAGAGAGAATCTTAAGTGTGTGTTTTGAATGGTGTAAGGGATATGTTTAAATGAATTAAATGGAGGATTAAGGGTATATATATTTTTGATCAAGGGCTTAAGCCCATGGTCTTTCCTTCATTCCTCCATAACCCAAGTCCATAACCCATATCAGTCTACCCAACACAAGTTCATCTCGTATTCTATTCAACTAAACCGATAACGACCCGCTATAAAATAAGCGAACTTTGTTTTATTAATATAACCGAAAGTAGGATGTTACAAAGTTTTTTCGGGCTGACGGTGAACATACCCATTTGGCCGTGTTAGCAAAATTTCGAACGAGCTACGAGATAGCTCTAGGGACATAAAATTGATCCGATTCGTTCGTAGGGTCGAAAAATATTCGATGGTTGTCTCAAGGACCGAAATTATGGTCAGATTCAGTGAATAGCCCCATACTCAGTTTTTTCGTGCTAACGGTGAACATACCCCTTTGGCCGCAGTAGTAATATTACGAACGGGCCACGGGAAAGCTCTAGGGACATCAAATTGATCCGATTCTTTCGTAGGGTCGTAAAGTACTTGACGGAAGTCTCCAGGACTGAAAATATGGTCAGATTCGGTGAATAGCCCCATACTCAGTTTTTTCGGGCTGACGGTGAACATACCCATTTGACCGTGTTAGCAAAATTTCAAACGAGCTACGGGATAGCTCTAGGGACATCAAATTGATCCGATTCTTTCGTAGTGTCGTAAAATATTCGATGGAAGTCTCCAGGACCGAAAATATGGCCAGATTCGGTGAATCGCCCCATACTCAGTTTTCGGGCTTACGGTGAACATACCCCTTTGGCCGTATTAGCAAAATTTTGAACGGGCCACGGGAAAGATCTAGGGACATCAAATTGATCAGATTCTTTCGTTGGGTCGTAAAATACTCGATGGAAGTCTCCAGGACCAAAAATATGGTCAGATTCGGTGAATATCCCCATACTCAGTTTTTTCGGGCTGACGGTGAACATACCCCTTTGGCCGTAGTAGCAAAATTTTGAACGGGCCACGAGAAAGCTCAAGGGACATCAAATTGATTCGATTCCTTCGTAGAGTCGTAAAATATTCGATGGAAGTCTCCAGGACCGAAAATATGGCCAGATTCGGTGAATCGCCCCATACTCAGTTTTTTCAGGCTTACGGTGAACATACCCCTTTGGCCGTATTAGCGAAATTTCGAACGGGCCCCGGGAAAGCTCTAGGGACATCAAATTGATCCGATTCTTTCGTTGGGTCGTAAAATACTCGATGGAAGTCTCCAGGACCAAAAATATGGTCACATTCGGTGAATAGCCCCATACTCAGTTTTTTCGGGCTGACGGTGAACATACCCAATTGGCCGTAGTAGCAAAATTTCGAACTGGCCACGGGAAAGCTCTAGGGACATCAAATTGATTCGATTATTTCGTAGGGTTGTAAAATATTCGATGGAAGTCTACAGGACCGGAAATATGGTCAGATTCGGTGATAGCCCCATACTCAGTTTTTTGAGCTGACGGTCATCATACCCATTTGGCCGCAGTAGTAAAATTACGAACGGGCCACGGGAAAGCTCTAGGAACATCAAATTGATCTGATTCTTTCGTAGGGTCGTAAAGTACTCAATGGAAGTCTCCAGTACTGAAAATATGGTCAGATTCGGTGAATAGCCCCATACTTAGTTTTATTGGGCTGACGGTGAACATACCCATTTGACCGTGTTAGAAAAATTTCAAACGAGCTACGAGATAGCTATAGGGACATCAAATTGATCCGATTCTTTTGTATGGTCGTAAAATATTCGATGGTTGTCTCAAGGCCCGAATATATGGTCAGATTCGGTGAATAGTTCCACACTCAGTTTTTTCGTGCTCACGGAGAACATACCCTTTTGGCCGCAGTAGTAAAATTACGAACGGGCCATGGGAAAGCTCTAGGGACATCAAATTTATCCGATTGTTTCGTAGGGTCGTAAAATACTCGATGGAAGTCTCCAAGACCGAAAATATGGTCAGATTCGGTGAATAGTCCCATACTTAGTTTTTTCGTGCTGACGGTGAACATACCCCTTTGGCCGTAGTAGCTAAATTTTGAACGGGCCCCGGGAAAGTTCTAGTGACATCTAATTGATTCAATTCTTTCGTAGGGTCGTAAAATATTCGATGGCAGCCTCCAGGACCGATAATATGGCCAGATTCGGTGAATCGCCCCATACTCAGTTTTTTCGGGCTTACGGTGAACATACCCCTTTGGCCGTATTTGCAAAAATTTCGAACGGGCCACGGGAAAGATCTATGGACATCAAATAGATCAGATTCTTTCGTTGGGTCGTAAAATACTCTATGGAAGTCTCCAGGACCAAAAATATGGTCAGATTCGGTGAATATCCCCATACTCAGTTTTTTCGGGCTTACGGTGAACACACCCATTTGGCCGTATTAGCAACATTTCGAACGAGCTAAGGGATAGCTCTAGGGACATCAAATTGATCCTATTCTTTCGTAGGGTCGTAAAATATTCGATGGTTGTCTCCAGGACCGAAAATATGGTCAGATTCGGTGAATAGCCCCATACTCAGTTTTTTCGAGCTGACGGTGAACATACCCAATTGCCGTAGTAGCAAAATTTCGAACGGGCCACGGGAAAGCTCTTGGGAAATCAAATTGATTCGATTATTTCGTAGGGTTGTAAAATATTTGATGGAAGTCTACAGGACCGGAAATATGGTCAGATTCGGTGAATCGCCCCATACTCAGTTTTTTTGAGCTGACGGTCATCATACCCATTTGGCCGCAGTAGTAAAATTACGAACGGGCCACGAGAAAGCTCTAGGGACATCAAATTTATCAGATTCCTTCGTAGGGTCTTAAAGTACTCGATGGAAGTCTTCAGGACCGAAAATATGGTCAGATTCGGTGAAAAGCTCCGTACTTAGTTTTTTTGTGCTGACGGTGAACATACCCCTTTGGCCGTAGTAGCAAAATTTCGAACGGGCCCCGGGAAAATTCTAGTGACATCAAATTGATTCAATTCTTTCATAGGGTTGTAAAATATTTGATGGAAGTCTCCAGGACCGATAATATGGCCAGATTCGGTGAATCGCCCCATACACAGTTTTTTCAGGCTTACGGTGAACATACCCCTTGGGCCGTATTAGCGAAATTTCGAACGGGTCACGGGAAAGCTCTAGGGACATCAAATTTATCCGATTCTTTCGTTGGGTCGTAAAATACTCAATGGAAGTCTCCATGACCAAAAATATGGTTAGATTCGGTGAATAGCCCATAGTCAGTTTTTTCGGGCTGACGGTGAACATACCCAATTGGCCGTAGTAGCAAAATTTCGAACGGGCCATGGGAAAACTCTAGGGACATCAAATTGATTCGATTATTTCGTAGGGTTGTAAAATATTCGATGGAAGTCTACAGGACCGGAAATATGGTCAGATTCGATGAATCGCCCCATACTTAGTTTTTTCGGGCTTATGGTGAACATACCCCTTTGGCCGTAATAGCAAAATTTCGAACGGGCCACGGGAAAGCTCTAGGGACATCAAATTGATCAGATTCTTTCGTAGGGTCGTAAAGTACTCGATGGAAGTCTCCAGGACTGAAAATATGGTCAGATTCGGTGAATAGCCCCATACTCAGTTTTTTCGGGCTGACGGTGAACATACCCATTTGACCATGTTAGCAAAATTTCAAACGTGCTACGGGATAGCTCTAGGGACATCAAATTGATCCGATTCTTTCGCAGGGTCGTAAAATATTCGATGGAAGTCTCCAGGACCAAAAATATGGCCCGATTCGGTGAATCGCACCATACTCAGTTTTTTCGGGCTTACGGTGAACATACCCCTTTGGCCGTATTAGCAAAATTTCGAACAGGCCACGGGAAAGATCTAGGGACATCAAATTGATACGATTCTTTCGTAGGGTCATAAAATACTCGATGGAAGTCTCAAGGACCGAATATATGGTCAGATTCGGTGAATAGTCCCATACTCAGTTTTTTCGGGCTGATGGTGAACATACCCTATTGGCCGTAGTTGCAAAATTTAGAACTGGCCACGAGAAAGCTCCAGGGACATCAAATTGATTCGATCCCTTCGTAGAGTCGTAAAGTATTCGAAGGAAGTCTCGAGGACCGAAAATATGGCCAGATTCGGTGAATCGCCTCATACTCAGTTTTTTCAGGCTTACGGTGAACATACCCCTTTGGCCGTATTAGCGAAATTTCGAACGGGTCACGGGAAAGCTCTAGGGACATCAAATTTATCCGATTCTTTCGTTGGGTCGTAAAATACTCAATGGAAGTCTCCATGACCAAAAATATGGTTAGATTCGGTGAATAGCCCATAGTCAGTTTTTTCGGGCTGACGGTGAACATACCCAATTGGCCGTAGTAGCAAAATTTCGAACGGGCCACGGGAAATCTCTAGGGACATCAAATTAATTCGATTATTTCGTAGGGTTGTAAAGTACTCGATGGAAGTGTCCAGGACTGAAAATATGGTCAGATTCGGTGAATAGCCCCATACTCAGTTTTTTTGAGCTGACGGTGATCATACCCATTTGTCCCTGTTAGAAAAATTTCGAACGGGCTACAGGAAAGCTTTAGGGATATCAAATTGATCCGATTCTTTCGTAGGGTCGAAAAATACTCGATGGTTGTCTCAAGGACCGAAATTATGGTCAGATTCGGTGAATAGTCCCATACTCAGTTTTTTCGTGCTGACGGTGAACATACCCCTTTGGCCGCAGTAGTAAAATTACGAACGGGCCACGGGAAAGCTCTAGGAACATCAAATTGCTCCGATTCTTTCGTAGGGTCGTAAAGTACTCGATGAAAGTGTCCAGGACTGAAAATATGGTCAGATTCGGTGAATAGCCCCGTACTCAGTTTTATCGGGCTGACGGTGAACATACCCATTTGGCCGTATTAGTAAAATTTCGAACGGTCCACAGGAAAGCTCTAGGGACATCAAATTGATCCGAATCTTTCGTAGGGTCGTAAAATACTCGATGGAAGTCACCAAGACCAAAAATATGGTCAGATTCGGTGAATAGCCCCATACTCAGTTTTTTCGTGCTAACGGTGAACATATCACTTTAGCCGTAGTAGCAAAATTTCAAACGGGCCCCGGGAAAGCTATAGTGACATCAAATTGATTTAATTCTTTCGTAGGTTCGTAAAATATTCGATGAAAGTCTCCAGGACCGAAAATTTGGTCAGATTCGGTGAATAGCCCCATACTCAGTTTTTTTGAGGTGACGGTTGTCATACCCATTTGTCTCTATTAGAAAAATTTCGAACGAGCCACGAGAAAGCTCTAGGGACATCAAATTGATCTGATTCTTTTGTAGGGTCGTAAAATATTCGATGGTTGTCTCAAGGACCGAAAATATGGTCAGATTCGGTGAATAGCCCTATATTAAGTTTTTTCGAGCTGACGGTTAACATACCCATTTGGCCGTGTTAGCAAAATTTCGACCGAGCTACGAGATAGCTCTAGAGATATAAAATTGATCCGATTCTTTCGTAGGGTCGAAAAATATTCGATAGTTGTCTCAAGGACCGAAAATAAGGTCAGATTCGGTGAATAGCCCCATACAAAGTTTTTTCGGGCTGACGGTGAACATACCCCTTTGGCCGCAATAGTAAAATTACGAACGGGACACGGGAAAGCTCTAGGAACATCAAATTGATCCGATTCTTTCGTAGTGTCGTAAAGTACTCGATGGAAGTCTCCAGGACCGGAAATATGGTCAGATTCGGTGAATCTCCCCATACTCAGTTTTTTCGGGCTTACGGTGAACATACCCCTTTGGCCGTATTAGTAAAATTTCGAACAGTCCACAGGAAAGCTCTAGGGACATCAAATTGATCCGAATCTTTCGTAGGGTCGTAAAATACTCGATGGAAGTCACCAAGACCAAAAATATGGTCAGATTCGGTGAATATCCCCATACTCAGTTTTTTCGGGCTGACGGTGAACATACCCTATTGCCGTATTAGCAACATTTCGAACGAGCTAAGGGATAGCTCTAGGGACATCAAATTGATCTGATTCTTTCGTAGGGTCGTAAAATATTCGATGGTTGTCTCAAGGACCGAAAATATGGTCAGATTCAGTGAATAGCCCCATACTAAGTTTTTTCGGGCTGACGGTTAACATACCCATTTGGCCGTGTTAGCAAAATTTCGAACGAGCTACGAGATAGCTCTAGGGATATAAAATTGATCCGATTCTTTCGTAGGGTCGAAAAATATTCGATGGTTGTCTCAAGGACCAAAAATATGGTCAGAGTCGGTGAATAGCCCCGTACTCAGTTTTTTCTTGCTGACGGTGAATATACCCTTTTAGCCGCAGTAGTAAAATTACGAACGGGCCACGTGAAAGCTCTACGAACATCAAATTGATCTGATTCTTTCGTAGGGTCGTAAAGTACTCGATGGAAGTGTCCAGGACTGAAAATATGGTCAGATTCGGTGAATAGCCCCATACTCAGTTTTATCGAGCTGATGGTGAATATACCCATTTGGCCGTATTAGTAAAACTTCGAATGGGCCACAGGAAAGCTTTAGGGACATCAAATTGATCCGAATCTTTCGTAGGTTCGTAAAATACTCGATGGAAGTCACCAAGACCAAAAATATGGTCAGATTCGGTGAATAGTCCCATACTCAGTTTTTTCGTGCTGACGGTGAACATATCGCTTTGGCCGTAGTAGCAAAATTTAAAACGGGCCACGGGAAAGCTCTAGTGACATCAAATTGATTTAATTCTTTCGAAGGGTCGTAAAATATTCCAAGGAAGTCTCCAGGATTGAAAATATGGTCAGATTCGGTGAATAGCCCATACTCAGTTTTTTTTGAGCTGACGGTGATCATACCCATTTGTCGCTGTTAGAAAAATTTCGAACGAGCCACGAGAAAGCTCTAGGAATATAAAATTGATCCGATTCTTTCGTAGGGTCGAAAAATATTCGATGGTTGTCTCAAGGACCGAAATTATGGTCAGATTCGGTGAATAACCCGTACTCAGATTTTTCGTGCTGACGGTGAACATACCCCTTTGACCGCAGTAGTAAAATTACGAACGGGCCACGGGAAAGCTCTAGGAACATCAAATTGATCCGATTCTTTCGTAGGGTCGTAAGTACTCGATGGAAGTGTCCAGGACTGAAAATATGGTCAGATTCGGTGAATAGCCCCGTACTCAGTTTTATCGGGCTGACGGTGAACATACCCATTTGGCCGTATTAGTAAAATTTCGAACGGGCCACAGGAAAGCTCTAGGGACATCAAATTGATCCGAATCTTTCGTAGGGTCGTAAAATACTCGATGGAAGTCACCAAGACCAAAATTATGGTCAGATTCGGTGAATAGCTCCATACTCAGTTTTTTCGGGCTGACGGTGAACATACCCTATTGGCCATATTAGCAACATTTCGAACGAGCTAAGGGATAGCTCCAGGGACATCAAATTGATCCGATTCTTTCGTAGGGTCGTAAAATATTCGATGGTTGTCTCAAGGACCGAAAACATGGTCAGATTCGGTGAATAGCCCCATACTAAGTTTTTTCGGGCTGACGGTTAACATACCCATTAACCGTGTTAGCAAGATTTCGAACGAGCTACGAGATAGCTCTAGGGATATAAAATTGATCAGATTCTTTCGTAGGGTCGAAAAATATTAGATTGTTGTCTCAAGGACCAAAAATATGGTCAGATTCGGTGAATAGCCCCGTACTCAGTTTTTTTCTTGCTGCGGTGAACATACCCTTTCGGCCGCAGTAGTAAAATTACGAACGGGCCACGGGAAAGCTCTAGGAACATAAAATTGATCCGATTCTTTCGTAGGGTCGTAAAGTTCTCGATGGAAGTGTCCAGGTCTGAAAATATGGTCAGATTCGGTGAATAGCCCCATACTCAGTTTTATCGGGCTGACGGTGAACATACCAATTTGGCCGTATTAGTAAAATTTCGAACGGGCCACAGGAAATCTCTAGGGACATAAAATTGATCCGAATCTTTCGTAGGGTTGTAAAATACTCGATGGAAGTCACCAAGACCAAAAATATGGTCAGATTCGGTGAATATCCCCATACTCAGTATTTTCGGGCTGACGGTGAACATACCATATTGGCCGTATTACAACATTTCGAACTAGCTAAGGAATAGCTCTAGGGACATCAAATTGATCCGATTCTTTCGTAGGGTCGAAAAATATTAGATGGTTGTCTCAAGGACCGAAAATATGGTCAGATTCGGTGAATAGCCCCATACTAAGTTTTTTCGGGCTGACGGTTAACATACCCATTTGGCCGTGTTAGCAAAATTTCGAACGAGCTACGAGATAGCTCTAGGGACATCAAATTGATCCGATTCTTTCGTTGGGTCGTAAAATACTCAATGAAGTCTCCAGGACCAAAAATATGGTCAGATTCGGTGAATAGCCCCATACTCAGTTTTTTTCGGGCTGACGGTGAACATACCTAATTGCCGTAGTAGCAAAATTTCGAACGGGCCACGGGAAAACTCTAGGGACATCAAATTGATTCGATTATTTCGTAGTGTTGTAAAATATTCGATGGAAGTCTACAGGACCGGAAATATGGTAAGATTCGGTGAATCGCCCCATACTCAGTTTTTTCGGGCTTACGGTGAACATACCCTTGGCCGTAATAGTAAAAATTTCGAACGGGCCACAGGAAAGCTCTAGGGACATCAAATTGATCCGAATCTTTCGTAGGGTCGTAAAATACTCGATGGAGTGTCCAGGACTGAAAATATGGTCAGATTTGGTGAATAGCCTCATACTCAGTTTTATCGGGCCGACGGTGAACATACCCATTTGGCCGTATTAGTAAAATTTCGAACGGCCACAGGAAAGCTCTAAGGACATCAAATTGATCAGAATCTTTCGTAGGGTTGTAAAATACTCGATGGAAGTCACCAAAACCAAAAATATGGTCAGATTCGGTGAATATCCCATACTCAGTATTTCCGGGCTGACGGTGAACATACCATATTGGTCGTATTAGCAAAATTTCGAACTAGCTAAGGAATAGCTCTAGGGACATCAAATTGATCCGATTCTTCGTAGGGTCGAAAAATATTCGATGGTTGTCTTAAGGACCAAAAATATGGTCAGATTCGGTGAATAGCCCCATACTAAGTTTTTTCGGGCTGACGGTTAACATACCCATTTGGCTGTGTAGCAAAATTTCGAACGAGCTACGAGATAGCTCTAGGGACATCAAATTGATTCGATTCTTTCGTTGGGTCGTAAAATACTCAATGGAAGTCTCTAGGACCAAAAATATGGTCAGATTCGGTGAATAGCCCCATACTCAGTTTTTTCGGGCTGACGGTGAACATACCCAATTGGCCGTAGTAGCAAAATTCGAACGGGCCACGGGAAAGCTCTAGGGACGTCAAATTGATTCGATTATTTAGTAGTGTTGTAAAATATTCGATGGAAGTCTATAGGACCGGAAATATGGTAAGATTCGGTGAATCGCCCCATACTCAGTTTTTCGGGCTTACGGTGAACATACCCCTTTGGCCGTATTAGTAAAAATTTCGAACGGGCTACAGGAAAGCTCTAGGGACATCAAATTGATCCGAATCTTTCGTAGTGTCGTAAAATACTCGATGGAAGTGTCCAGGACTGAAAATATGGTCAGATTTGGTGAATATCCCCATACTCAGTTTTATCAGGCTGACGGTGAACATACCCATTTGCCGTATTTGTAAAATTTCGAACGGGCCACAGGAAAGCTCTAGGGACATCAAATTGATCCGAATCTTTCGTAGGGTCGTAAAATACTCGATGGATGTCACCAAGACCAAAAATATGGTCAGATTCGGTGATATCCCTAAACTCAGTTTTTTCGTGCTGACGGTGACATACCCTATTGGCCGTATTAGCAACATTTCGAACGAGCTAAGGGATAGCTCAAGGACATCAAATTGATCCGATTCTTTCGTAGGGTGGTAAAATATTCGATGGTTTGCTCAAGGACCGAAAATATGGTCAGATTCGGTGAATAGCCCCATACTAAGTTTTTTCGCTGACGGTTAACATACCCATTGGCCGTGATAGCAAAATTTCGAACGAGCTACGAGATAGCTCTAGGATATAAATTGATCCGATTCTTTCGTAGGATCGAAAAATATTCAATGGTTGTCTCAAGACCGAAAATATGTCAGATTCGTGAATAGCCCGTACTCAGTTTTTTCGTGCTGACGATGAACATACCCTTTGCCGCAGTAGTAAAATTACGAACGGCCACGAAAGCTCTAGAAAACATCAAATTGATCCGATACTTTCGTAGTCTTAAAGTACTCGATGAATCTCCTGGACTAAAAATAGGTCAGATTCGGTGAATAGCCCAAACTCAATTTTAACGGCTGACGGTGAACATACCCCTTTGCCGTATTAGTAAAATTTCGAACGGCCCACAGAAAGCTCTAGGGACATCAAATTGATCCGAATCTTCGTAGGTCGTAAAATACTCGTTGAAGTCACCAAGACCAAAATATGTCAGATTCGGTAATACCCCATACTCATTTTTTCTTGCTACGTGAACATACCTCTTTGCCGTATAGCAAAATTTCAAACGGCACCGAGCGCTAGTACATCAAATTGATTTAATTCTTTCGTAGGTCGTAAAATAGTCCATGGAAGTCTCCAGGAATGAAAATATGGTCAGATTCGTGAATAGCCCAATACTCAGTTTTTTTGAGCTGACGTGATCATACCCATTTGTCCCTGTTAGAAAAATTTCGAACGAGCCACGAGAAAGCTCTAGAATATAAAATTGATCCGATTCTTTCGTAGGTCGTAAAATATTCGATGTTGTCTCAAGGACCGAAAATATGCAGTTTCGTGAATAGCCCCATACTAAGTTTTTTCTGGCTAACGTTTAACATACCCATTTGCCGTTTAGCAAATTTCGAACG